>NW_028318723.1:412500-422500 GCF_062004578.1 Staurois parvus
TTTCAGCCAAGTGCATCCTGAATGTTCGGTAGCGGAATTTTCATTCCCATGCACCACTAGTTGCGAGCGTACCCATGTACAGGGATTCAGCACTACCCCATTGAGAGCTGCTGGACTTGGGTCCCCCTATTCCCTGCGTGGCCAGGCAACTTCCTCGCTCTTCCATTCAGAGTAAGTAACCAGTCCATGGGCTTGCTTTTGTTTTTTTATTTGGGGTAAGCAACTTGGAGAAGGTCTAGGGCTATATGGGATGCCCAACTTGACATGAAACAATCATTGGGTACAAACATCCTAAATTATGTACACAAAATATGGATCTTGGACTTTACTCCATGTGGATGACGGATCAGTAATATGGTCTCTGTAGAGATCACTTGGTCACCTCTTTGTATGAACCTTCTCAGACCCCAGATGGAAACTGCCCATCCATCTGGCTGTCTTTGAGGAGTATCCCAGAGCAAGAGAATCTAGAACAGACTTGTAGCACTGTCCCAGGGAGAAATGGTTGGGCATGGCACCTAGCAGCCCTTTCTCCGGTAGGTCCCTGGGGTGTAGGGGTACTCACTGTCCTAATGCCCTGTAGCTTTGGATAAACTGCTTTCAGGTCTCACTGCTCCAATTTCCTTCCAGGTTAGCAGGCTTCTTCAGTGGACTGCAGGGCAGTGGCGCTCCCTCTGTCAATTTCCTTCTCCCATTCTTCCAATCTCCAGCCTGGAGACAGAAGCCCCCCTTTTTCCAGGGTCCCCCCCAGGCTACACGGCAGCACACCATCTTCCACCCAACTCCCCTACTGATCAAGCTCTCATATTAATGGACTAATTAGACCACCTTGCCAGGCCTCCTGGCTGGGAATTGGCCAGATTCCTATAAACAGGGCAGCACCTTCTGGCCCCCTCACTAACTTCTTGAAACTTCTGCAGTTTCCAGCCTGACCTAAAGAAAACTCACACCTTCTTAACCTCCTCGGCGGTATGATTCTTTCCGATTTTTTGTGCTGAAAGCGGTACCATTTTTTTGCATGGCAATATGTAGTTTATTGTAGGCTGTAATTTTTTAGGAATAACTCACTGAAAGCTGTCCGAACAAGAGTCTAGTAAACATCCCGGGGAGGATAAAATTTGAAACACGAAATCATAAATGATAATTTAATAAATAATCATAAAAAATATAATAAATTTAATTCAATAATATAATCAAACCAAAAACACTGAAATGTGAAATACAGAGGCAAATTCGCACATCGCTGAGCAAAGTCGCAAAATCGTTTTCAGTGTCTGATGAGGAATTTCCCCCACGAATCATTATCACTCAATTCTGCAAGTGGTTCTGATTTACTATCACTGTTCTAAAACAGCTTTTGACGTAAAGGGACGCTTTTTGGACTTTTCTAAGGCACAAAGAACAGTCAAAATGCAGGCAGGGCGCCGGACAAAGCAGTAGGGACAAAATATATGTGAAATGCATTGAAACAACAATGACAGCAAAAATGACATTTTTTAAAAAGTTCAAATTTCCCGCCGGTTCCGGCGCCCGTACGTCCCGACGTCACAGGGACCGGAACACGGAAGCCGGATGCCGGCATCGGCCAGAGGAGATGGCCGGGGACGCTGCAGGGGACACATCGCGGGAGCGCAGGACAAGGTAAGTGCTGCAGGGACCCCCAGTGTAGCTCGGGGTTACCGCTCTTGGTATTGAAATTTTACCCCGAGCTACACTCGGGAATACCGCTAAGGAGGTTAAAGGTGCTCCACCCAAAAGGAGAAGATCTGCTTTAAGGGCTGCTCCCCATTAAGGATTGGCACCTCCTCGCACCTGGGGAGCGGGTACCCGAATTTGTCAGGTACCCGCTCCCACTTCCAGTCCGATCACCTAGGCGAGCGGAAGGTGTTCTCCCTCCCTCTAGTCATTTTGGGACACGTGACAGGTCCCAGAAGACTACAGGACCATTCATGAAGCGCAGTGCTACTCGCACATATGCAGTGGGTACCTGGCTGTGAAGCTGCAAGCCGTCACAGCTGAGTGGCCACACTTTAGATGCCGGCCTCCTGGAATACAGGACGGCCGGTGAAACGGGCTGCAGGGGACAGGTAAGTGGCTGTTTTTTTAAAAGTCAGCAGCTACAGTTTTTGTAGCTGCTGACTTATTTTTTGACAGGGGGAGTGGAACTCCGCTTTAACAAGCCTCCAACTACTCCAAAAACCATGTACACAAGAAGGTGCTACAGGGACATATGGCCCAAATGAGGAAAGTCCACGTAACCAGATGCCGCATATTTTCAGGCAGTTGCTGACCTCAACAGGCTGCAACAGCAGTCCATATGCTGCATCTGTCTTCCGGGCACCTTAAACACCCATCTAACACGGTAAGAGCCAAACCACCCGTGTGTATGAGCCTTTACATGTGTATGCTACATGTCAATACACAAGGATTATAAATGAAGCACAGGCAACACATGCCTATTTGTTTGAGATCTCCTTAGTTCATATTAACCTGACTGGCTCATCTGTGACAAGCGCCCCTCAATATATCATAGGATAATGCTCTGACCTACTTTTCGACAGACAGACGGGATCGAAAGTTTGGGCACCCCAGCTAAAAATGTGTATTAATGTGCATAAAGAAGCCAAGGAAAGATGGAAAAATCTCCAAAAAGGCATCAAATTACAGATTAGACATTCTTATAATATGTCAACAAAAGTTAGATTTTATTTTACACTTTCAAAATAACAGAAAACAAAAAAATGGCGTCTGCAAAAGTTTGGGCACCCTGCAGAGTTAATATCTTGTACTGCCCCCTTTGACTGGCTGAGACCTGCCAGTGTCATGGATTGTTCTCAATCATCGTCTGGGAAGACCAGGTGATGTCAAGCTCAAAGGTTTTAAATGCCCAGACTCATCTGACCTTGCCCCAACAATCAGCACCATGGGTTCTTCTAAGCAGTTGTCTAGAAAACTGAAACTGAAAATAGTTGACGCTCACAAAGCTGGAGAAAGCTATAAGAAGATAGCAAAGCGTTTTCAGATGTCAATATCCTCTGTTCGGAATGTAATTAAGAAATGGCAGTCATCAGGAACAGTGGAAGTTAAAGCAAGATCTGGAAGACCAAGAAAAATATCAGACAGAACAGCTCGCAGGATTGTGAGAAAAACAATTCAAAACCCACGTTTGACTGCACGATCCCTCCAGAAAGATCTGGCAGACACTGGAGTTGTGGTACACTATTCCACTATAAAGAGATACTTATACAAATATGGTCTTCATGGAAGAGTCCTCAGAAGAAAACCTCTTCTACGTCCTCACCACAAAAATCATCGTTTGAACTTTGCAAATGAACATATAGACAAGCCTGATGCATTTTGGAAACAAGTTCTGTGGACCGATGCGGTTAAAATTGAACTTTTTGGCTGGAATGAGCAAAGGTACGATTGGAGAAGAAGGGGCACAGAATTTAATGAAAAGAACCTCTGTCCAACTGTTAAGCATGGGGTTGGATCAATCATGCTTTGGGGTTGTGTTGCAGCCAGTGGCACAGGGAACATCTCACGAGTAGAAGGAAAAATGGATTCAAACAATTTCAGCAAATTTTGGATAGTAACTTGATGCCATCTGTGAAAAAGCTGAAGTTAAAGAGAGGATGGCTTCTACAAATGGATAATGATCCTAAAACACACCTCCAAATCCACGGGGGATTACATCAAGAGGCGTAAACTGAAGGTTTTGCCATGGCCTTCACAATCTCCTGACCTCAACATAATTGAAAATCTATGGATAGACCTTAAAAGAGCAGTGCGTGACAGACAGCCCAGAAATCTCAAAGAACTGGAAGACTTTTGTAAGGAAGAATGGGCAAAGATACCTCAAACAAGAATTGAAAGACTCTTGGCTGGCTACAAAAAGCTTTTACAAGCTGTGATACTTGACATATTATAAGAATGTCTAATCTGTAATTTGATGCCTTTTGGAGATTTTTCCATCTTTCCTTGGCTTCTTCATGCACATTAATACAAAAATTTTTAGCTGGGGTGCCCAAACTTTCAATCCCCACTGTATATATATGCACAGATCATATATATTTTGTTACCATTTTGTCTCTGCCTATGTAGGAAAGTTTTGTAAATTGTATAAAATTACAGTACTAGACTGATGAGTAAGCCATTCTAGACGGCCATAACACACACTACTGCCTAATGTAAATATTGCAGAATGTCAAGGCTTCCAAAACAAGCCTATATGATGCAATGACAGGAATGTACATGGTGTGCAGGCAGTACTCAATCATATCTGCATATTAGATTAGGCATTTCCTAAAGGACCTTCAGCTGAACGGTCTCACATTTCAAGTTAAACTTTCCATACGAGGGGGATCCTTGCACCAGCAACAATTTATCAGCAACAGGATCACTATCAAACCACTTACCTTTTGCTATAGAGTTGCTCTGTCGTTGGCTGGACCAGCGAGTTGTTACTCCAATCGTTAAAAGGAGAAGTATGGCCAAAGCTTTTATAATCTACTTCTCCCATGGGTCACTTATTTCTGCACTCCTGTAATCTGTATTCAGCTGGATGCAGACTTAAAGCAAAATTCCACTCACCCTTTCAAAAAAATAAAAGTCAGCAGCTACAAAAACTGTAGCTACTGACTTTTAAAATACAGCCACTTACCTGTCCCTCGGTCCCGTGGTGTCCCCCGCAGCCCGTTTCACCAGCTGTCCTGTATTCCAGGCCTGCATCTTCAGTGTGGGTACCCACAGCGCATGCGCAAGTAGCGTTGCACTTCATGAATGGTCCTGTAGTCTTCTGGGACCTGTCACGTGTCCCAAAAGACTACGGGAAGGGAGGACACCTTCTGCTTCCGATTGCCTAGACCAGTGGTTCTCAACCTTCCTAATGCCGCGACCCTTTAATACAGTTCCTCATGTTGTGGTGACCCCCAACCATAAATTTACCCAGTAATTATAATTCATGAAGTGTCGTTTTACCTCCAATACAGCTGCTTTCTACACAGTGGAAATGTGTTTTCCGATGGTCTTAGGTGACCCCTCTGAAAGGGCCGTTCGACCCCCAAAGGGGTCGCGACCCACAGGTTGAGAACCATTGGCCTAGACGATCAACCGGAAGTGGGAGCGGGTACCTGTCAAATTGGGGTACCCGCTCCCCCCCCCCCAAAGGTGCCAATCCTTGGATTGGAGCAGTCCTTAAAGCGGAACTTCCCCTTTTGTGCGGAGCTCCGCTTTAAACTCAGGATCCACCAGAGTCCTGACCAGCAACTGGCTTCGCCTCTCAGAGACGCTGAGAGCCTGAACCAGGCGTTTTCCACCCCGCCACAGCTGGTGATCCAGTGAGCACTGGAAGGGCAGAGAAGAGAAGCGGTGACTGACAGTTCTTGGTGAAGGGCCGGCAGGCGACAGCTGCAGCTCTCATATATGCTGCAGCCATCTAGGAAAGTATGATTTCCTGTTATTTTATAAACCCTCACTTAAGATTTTGCAGCATTCTGGGCCACCAAGAGAGACTTCATAAACGGAAGCCACTTCTCAGGGCTGCTGGCGATGTGTTACCCATCTCACATTGCCCCAAGGTTGGGCAAAGGCAGGAGGAGGTTTCCTCGAAAAAGCCAGGTGCAGAGATGCCTTCCCATCTTCTCTAATCTAAGTCAAGACAGAGGATTCAATTTTCATTCACTTGATTCCCAAACCGTGTTGATGGGGGAACGCCTCCCCCAGCACCATTGTTGAGTTCTGCTGGTAGGGGGGCAGAAGGCCTTCCCTGCTGGCAGAACAATGATTTCTGCGGAACACTACAACTGCCAACAATAGTCACATGAAACAAATCCAACAGGCTGGTTATACTGCAGTCGATCGATGGATCGACTTCAGTACAACCAACTTGCCCCATAGATTGAACCAATCTCAGTCAGTCCCTGCTGACCTGGCCAAGATTTAATCCATTTAAGGATGGCTTTAGCCCATCATTTTGTTCATCAGACCCAACAATGGATCAACGTCACATCAAATCTTGGCCGGTCCCTGCTGAGATTCAGTCCGACACAAACTTTTTATTTCTGGCATTTAAAAAAAAAAAAAAAAAAAAACTAAAGTATTGGAGACTTTTAAATGCCAACAGAACTGACCTGAAACCATGGAAAGCCTCAAATATTCCATCCACTGAGAATGCCGAACATTCCAATTCACAAATCCCTGTGATGTAAGCAGCAGTTACCAAGCAGTACTTAAACTTTGTTTCATAAATGTTGGCAAAATCGGCATGCTAGGTAAATTGAGGGGGGGGGGGGGGGGAGTAGGTTAAAGGTATACAGCATTAAGCAATTTAACAAAATTCATAGAAATTCTGCTGTGCAATAGCACGTGCTGTACTGATATCAACTGCTGGGGGGGGGGGGGGGAAACACCATATACGCACCGGTGAAAGTGCGGAGATGTGAACGCGTCCCATAGGAAATCATGTTAAATGGACTGTACTGCGTTTCTGTAAAACGTTTAGGTGTGAACCTAGACTTAAAAGTGGAATTACACGTAAAGAACGCCGATAAGTAAAAATGTCTTATTGAGGGTCTGTCATAAACCGATCTCCCGCTTGTCAGTGTTTATGTACACTGAGCCACGCATGCAATGTCACCCGTGTGCAATCATCAAGGCCCAGCCAACAGGTTCAGAACCTGGAAGACTTGGAAAAGATGCGTGGGCCCCATCTCAGGGTTAAGGCCAAAGGTCATGCTCAGAGAGAAAGTCAGTGTATATTTGGTAGGATTAAACAAAGAAAGAAAAAATGTGCGCTATTGTTTCTGGGCCCTACTACAGGCACAACACACAAGTGGTATGGCCGCAAGCGTTAGGAGTAGGAGAATGTTTCGGGATGGTCGTTGGCGATAGGTCATATAACTGCAAGAAATATACAGCTAAATGTCATTTATTTTACTATTCTGTGTCACACACAGTGCGTTCAGAAAGTATTCAGACCCCTTCACATTTTCAGTGTTATGTTGCAGCCCAACACTACAGTTGTGTAAAATAAAATTTTTCTCATTAACCCCTCGCCCGCCAGAGGATTTCTCCCCCCTTCTTGACCAGGCAATTTTTTTCCTTACGGCACTGCATTACTTTAACGGACAATTGAGCGGTCATGCAATGCTGCACCCAAATTAAATGTCCTCCCCCCCCCCCCCCCCAAAAAAAAAATGGAGCTCTTTCGGTGGTATTTGATCGCCTGTGAGTTTATTATATTTTGCACTATAAACAAAAGAAAAAAAAAAAAAAACCCCACACACTTGACTGTTTGCTATAAAACAAAACATATCCAGTAAAAATTAAAGGAAAAAAAAAAAAGAAAAATCTAATTTAGTCCAGAATGTATTCTGGTACATGTCTATGCTAAAAAAAAAAAAAAAAAAAAAAAACACAAAATGTGTAAATTAATTGTTTTACGTGAAAGTTATAGAGTCCACAAATGGCAGTATATATACACACTACAATTTATTTAATTTTTTTTATACTAGTAATGGCAGCAATCAGGGACTCATAACGGGACTGCGGCAGGCATTCTGACACTGCGGGGAAGGGGACCTAAATCATTGCTAATAAAAAGCCCTGACTGTACTAATGGCACTGGGCAGGAAGGGGTTAACATCTGGGATGATCAAAGGGTTAACTGTGCACAGGTTTTACTGTGTTGTCTGTACAAAGCAGCATGCTGGTGCTGACAGGTGAGATCTGTATTGTTTACATACAGACCTCTCCTCTGTCACTGTTCCTTGGCGATCACCAAGTGGCGGCGGGGAATCTCTGGCCGGGACCCAGCGAGCGACAGCTGAAGTCGCCAATGGCGGCGCGGGTAGGGAAGCGCGTGCGTCCCCTACCCAGAAATACAAAATCACGTATATAAAAAAACATGTAATTTTGCGCAGCCCTGCCGGTCTGTGCAGTACTTCTGCTATGGGGCGGTCGGGAAGCGGTTCATCTACACACTGTACCCCATGACGACAAAGTGAAAACAGATTTTTAGAAATGTCTGAATTTATTAAAGTAACTAAAAGCAAGAAAAAAAAATTCGGCAAAACTTTTTTTTTTTGTTTTTTTTTTTAAGTTTTGGATGAGTGGAGAAAGCAATAAACCTGACAGGGGGTCTAATCTGTCTGTGCCCCTGTTAGGGAGATTCACCTCTCTATTTTTTCTGTTTACCATTATCAAAAGTGAAAGTAAAAAAACAAAAACAAATGTTGAAAAGCAAAAGGGGAAATCTAATGGGAACACAAGTTCTGGTGACCTGGGGGGCCCCCCCAAGGAATTCCCCTAATTTGCAGGTATTTCCTCTCACTCCCTGTCCCATACCCAAAAGAGGAAGTAACGGTAAATCCCCTCAATGGGTCACAGATGGCAAAAAATAAGCTGACAGGACTTAGAACCATCCCTTACGCTACCCAAAATAGGGAAGTAAAAAAAAAAAAAAAAAAAAAAAAAAAAAGTTTTGCCTATAGTTCTACTTTAAGCCCAGGTTCACACTGATGCAGTGAGGCACATCGCTTGTGATTCGCAAAGGAACCGCACCACATTCCTGGGCAAATCACATGTGATTTCTGTGCGGCGCAATTTGAGGCATACATTTTGTATGACTCAAATTGCACCACATCCGCACCAAAAAAAAGTGCAGGACCCTTTTTTGTCTGCACCAGAATCAGATCGCATGGGTGTTCACATCCATGCGATCTGATTCTGCACATCGCACCGCGTTTTGCAAACTAATTTCAGGGTGTCATTAAAATACACACTCACAGCGGTTCGCATGAACAGGGCGAGATGATGCAGCACAGGGGAAAAAAAAAAAAAAAAAAAAAAAAAAAAAAAAAAAAAAAAAAAAAAAAAAAAAAAAATCGCAGAGAAACCAGTGCGAATTCCACTCAGCATCAGTGTAAACCTGGGCTGAATATAAAAAAAAAAAACAAAAAACTGAAATATCACATTGGCATAAGGGCCCATGTACACTGCAGCTGGGTAACTCACGTTCAGGAGCTGTTCAGCATTTTTTTCAGCAGCCCCTGAACTCTCCCTAATGTTTTCCTATGTGTCCATGTACACATCGTCGTTTACAGGCATTTGAGTTTACAGTTTTTAAAAACGCACCAAACTTGCATTCAGGAGTAGATTTTACCAGCGTTCCAAATGCTTGTAAATGCAGTTAACCGTGTTTGTTTGCGTTTAGAAGTGTTTTTTGACTATTCCATATCCAGATGCTGTCCAGAGCCTTTTTCATCATCAGAAATGCAAGCAAAGCGTTTGCCATGTATTCAAATGGACCCGGAACACCAGCGCAGTCAGTTCCAGGTTTCGCATAAAGGGGGGAAAAAAAAAAAAAAAAAAAAAAAGTAGAACTCGCCGCATTATGCTCATAGTGAATACAACCAGAAAAGACAAGTCATCGCAACACATACTGCTCTCTCTGCTTTCGCTCTCTTTATTCCTCTCGAAATGTCTGAAATTGTTAATTTACTATTTTTCAGTGCATTTTGGAAGGTCTCCTAAAGGTTATCTTTTAAAAATGCTTCTAAACGCAAATGAGTATAAACGCGGTATGCAAACAGACATTTTTTAACCTACGTTTTCTAGCAGTCAGTTTCCATCGTTTAGAAGAGTTTTCCCAAACGCCCCGTGTACATGAGCCCTAAGGCTGGCCATACATTATACAATCATCTGGAGATTTTTGGTTTAGATTTACCAAAAACCATATAATAGGAGGACAAACCTAAACAACACTTTCAGTTGTATCCAATTAGGAAGGCCCTTGCACTACACAGTTGAAGGTAAATCTAAAAGGAAATTTGGCAGAAAATTGGAAGATAATTGTATAATGTATGGCCAGCCTTATGCAGGCCATAGATGGGGAGAAAAACGGCCGATTTTTCGGCCGAAAATAAAAGCGGCCGATTATCTTATCGTTAGTGGACGATTTTGTCGGCCGTTTTTCGTGTATTTTGGACTTTCAGATTAT
>NW_028318723.1:427500-525000 GCF_062004578.1 Staurois parvus
CACTAACATTTCAAGCCCATAAATCCCAGCTGAGCTTGTAAACAGACTGCCTGTCACCAAGGACTGATGATAATTGGAGCAAACTAACCAATCAGGTTTGCTCTTTCCTTCTCCTAATGCACATCAGGAAATTAAAGGATAAAATAGGATTGCTTGGACCGTTCCTGTTTACTTCTATACACCGGCTTTCACAGACCAGCCCATGGAGTGCGGTCAGCGCTGATTCCGGGGATAACATGACTGAGCACCTGCAGCTTACATAGCAATTAAGAATTGTTTTTTCCAGCACAAGTGCGACCTCTTCACTAACGTACATCTATTATCCACCCTGTGTGGTCCTTGGCGATACGGCTCCATTCACATATGTGACTTGTCATGTGACTGGGGTCCAAAATCACATGACAAGTCACCCCCCATTTTCCCCAATGGGTACCATTTATATATGTGCGACCGATAATTCGCAGCGACTTCAAAGTACAGTATTTTCTGGCGTAGAAGACTACTTTTTATACTAAATAAACCCCAAAAATTGGGGGTCGTCTTATACGCGGGGTATAAAATGTGAACCTTGGGTTTGTTTGGGTCAAGCTGGCCGGATGTGCGGTAATACTGTACATACGGTATACCGCGCTGAGCCAAGCTGGCCGGATGTGCGGCAATGTACACACGGTATACCGCGCTGAGCCAAGCTGGCCGGATGTGCGGCAATGTACACGGTATACCGCGCTGAGCCAAGCTGGCCGGATGTGCGGCAATGTACACACGGTATACCGCGCTGAGCCAAGCTGGCCGGATGTGCGGTAATGTACACACGGTATACCGCGCTGAGCCAAGCTGGCCGGATGTGCGGTAATGTACACACGGTATACCGCGCTGAGCCAAGCTGGCCGGATGTGCGGTAATGTACACACGGTATACCGCGCTGAGCCAAGCTGGCCGGATGTGCGGTAATGTACACACGGTATACCGCGCTGAGCCAAGCTGGCCGGATGTGCGGTAATGTACACACAGTATACCGCGCTAAGCCAAGCTGGCCGGATATGCAGTAATGTACACACCAGTATACCACGCTGAGCCAAGCTGGCCGGATGTGCAGTAATGTACATACAGTATACCGCGCTGAGCCAAGCTGGCCGGATGTGCAGTAATGTACATACTGTATACCGCGCTGAGCCAAGCTGGCTCAAAACAAATCTCCCTATGACAGATTTATCTGTCAGCCCGCTGGATGTGCGGTAAATACAGTATACTGCGTGGAGCTACGCGGTTTCAAAAAACGTACCGGTACGTCCCTACGGTAATCAGCCCGCTGGATGCGTGTATGTACGGTAGCTGCGGCTACATACAGTATACACTGGGCCAATCATGGGGAGCGATGTATTCTAATACAAAGCCTGCTCGGATTGGCCGAGTCAGAGAGGTGGGCTGATTATGTCACAACCTCAGCCAATCCGAGAAGGCTTTGTATTAATTAGTAGAACACATCGCTCGCCGTGATTGGCCCAGTGTATACTGTATGTAGCCTCAGCTATCGTACATACACGCATCCAGCTGATTACAGTAGGGACATACCGGTACGTTTTTGAAACAGCTTGGCTCGGTATACTGTATATACCGCACATCCAGCGGTAACCATCCGATTGGGAATTTGATCCATATGATGAGGTCTTACAAATGTATCACAAGATGTCATTCATGAACTTATGATGTCAGAGGATGAACATGAGGATTTTGAAGGATTTTAAGTACCGGTAAAGTCATAACCATTAAAATTAAAAATCTGATGTATTTAAATGGCGTTTCCTCAGAAGGGGGGTAGTCTTATACGGCATGTATAGCCCAAAACATATGTTTTAACTGGAAAATTAGGGGGTCGTCCTATACACCCAGTCGCCTTATACGCTGGAAAATACGGTAGTTCCTGCATTACTTTGATCTGACTTGACGGCCATAGACTATGTAAAGTCGCAACTGAATGTTGTACATGTGACTTGTGTACGACTTTACAGCAGAAACAATTATCCTCGATCAAAGCCAAAGCCGCACTCCCCCAAAAGCACCGCGCCAAAGCCGCACTCCCCCAAAAGCACCGCGCCAAAGCCGCACTCCCCAAAAGCACCGCGCCAAAGCCGCACTGCAAAATCACACAAGTGTGAATGGAGCCCAAGGCTGATCATTGGAAGGAGAGCAGGCCGAGTTCCCAGAAAAAAAAAAAAAAAAACACAACAACAACTGACCATGCTGTGCTCCCATGCCTAGCATGGCCAGTTTTTAATAGGAAAGCAGAGGGACTGGCAGGAACACCAAGGATTTCACACAAAAGGAAGCAATAGAAAGAACAGGAGGCTTTCATACAACTACGTGGTACAGCCGACACATATCAGTTGTATGTAACTAATAGTAATAGAGAATGTTATCCCAAGATTTCCTGTTCCAACCAGCACAAAGTACAGGAAGTTTTTCAGCTCATAAGATTTCAGGCAGGATCAATAGATTCTTCGCACTTCTCAAAACAGATACAACAGAAATTTCAGGGCTTCTTCATGTGCTTGGCCCGAGGTAGTAATAGGCTGTTGAGACGCAGTTTTACCACTCCCTACAACACACAGACATCACTAATGAAGATCAAATGGCTTTTGTACATAAGTGACAGTGTGGGGGGGGGGGGGGGGGGGGAAGTATGTACACAGAAAGGTTTTGGCTGGAATATTGCTTTAAGGGCTTGATTGCACAAGCAGCAGACCTTGCCATCCCTATAAAGAGAAAGAACACAACACACCCCCCTATCCATGGTGAACTGCTTTGCAGAAGGCGGCTGAAAGGCAGCGGGAGGAATGGATATGCTCGGTGTCTCAAAAGCCTTACCACTGTCCACATCCATCACGCATGATTTAGCACGGCCCCCCATTCACTTAAATAAAGGGCATTTGGTGGCAGTACTGCCCACAGACTACCAAAAAGGGGTAAAAGTTTCACTGCAGCATGTGTGCAACCCCCTCTGGCTGCTGTGTCAGATTGAGGAGGGAGGAAAAACCACAGCTAAAATGCTTCCCCCACATGAATAAGCCCTAAAACGGTATCTTAAAACGAAAAAAAAAAAAAAAAAAAAAAAAAAAAAGTAGCTGCAGAGCATACAATGGGCTTTAAGAAGGAATCCCCCACCTTCTGTGATGCAATGGGCCAAAAACGGAAGTCCTGATATTCCTCGCTAGATGCTGAAGTCTAGCACTGAAGCACAAGCCCTCCCAGCTATGTACTAAAAGAGGACAAAGGAACTCGCTCTACTAGACCACTACATACCAGGCAGCTGGAGAATATCTGTCAGGAGGCTCAATATCCAGCATATTGAAAATATTGCCATTATAATGAATATTTGTCTTGCCACAGCTTGCTTAAAAAAACAAAAAAAAAAAAACACAAACATACAACTTATTAAAAGTGTGAATACCCAGCAGTGTGAGGTCTTGCTCTCCTCTGGTGCCAAACCTGCAGGTAGATGACCACTGTAGTTGTGTAACCCTCAGACCCCAGCAGTAAGTGGGATCACTGATCTGTAACCCCCGGTTCACATATATGCGGCCGTGCGGGCCACGTTTTACACGGGCACGAGAGCCCGTTCATTTGAATGGACTCCCATACCCCGGGGCAAACAGGGAAGTCCCTGCACTTTTTTGTAAACCGCAGTTCCCAGTACGGTTGCGATTTCCAGTATGGGTGTCGTGCCATTAGAATTAATGGCACCCGCCAGCGGGTCCACATTCATCTGTACAGCTGCACGGATTTTCGTGCAGATCCGCAGTGGCACCACCCGCACAGATGTGAACCTAGCCTGAGGGGTTGTCATGGCCCTCTAGCTCTATCAATGTCACAAAACATGTCCCTAGTTTCAGATGGTCTCCTGCAGCCTACCAGCCGCGTGTCTAAAATCTCTCCAAACTCCTGCTGTATGTATATATCTTCCCATTCTTCAGCAACAATGAATATTGTGGGGTATATGGAAGAAGAGGAAAAAAAAAAAAAAATAATAATAATTGCATAGCAGTTTGTTTTGTGCAAATGAGGCAAAATCAAATGCAGCAGGGTAGCTGCTCGGCATAGGACCCAGAAAACAGCTAAGTATCACTGTAGTAGCAGCAGCTACTACAGTGGTTCTCCACTTGGCCAAATATGGAATGCGTATACTTCGATTGGTCCAAGGTAGACTAATACAACTACACAATAAAAAAAAAAATTTATACACACACACACACCCTAGATTGTAAGCTCCAAGGAGCAGGGCCCTGTAACCCCTCGTGTATCGCATTGTACTGTCTCATGTAATGTACAGCGCTGAGCGAACTGTTGGCGCTATATACTGTATAATAATTATACATACATGGGATATAGATTTAAAGCATACCTCTACAGCCTACAGATGTGAAATCACCTAACACGGAGTCCGGATTCACAAATGTGTGGGGCTGGTTTCAGTGCGATTTTCCCACTAGCACTTCAGGTGTGTATGACACTTGATATCGCACCTCAACAGGACTGAAAATCATACCGGACTTTCTAAAAAAAAAAAAAAAAAAAAAAAAAAAAAAAAAAAAAAAACCACACTGCAGCCAACACACACACACGTGAAACGGCTCCAGAGAAAGCCAGTTAGGCTCACGTCATGCGAATTGGATGCAGTCCAAACCACATATCTAAGAATGGGCCAATAAAAAAAAAAAAGAAAAAAAAAAGAAAAAAAAAAAAAGGAGGATTTACATACCTATGTTGCATCCTCTTCTAAGTTTCCCAGAAAACACTACTGAAGTAACCCCATCGCAGAGATGCCCCCCCTGGGATGTCACTTGGGCCTTCAGGGAAATCTTAAAGCTTAACCACTTGACCTCCAGAGGATTTCCCCCCCCCCCCCCAAGGCGATTTTTTTTTTGTTATAAGGCGCTGTGTTACTTTGGCAGTTGCACAGTCATGCAACACTACATTGATTAAATGTCTTTTTTTTAGAGCTCTCATTCGGTGGTATTTGATCACCTCTGCGGTTTATTTTTTGCTCTATAAAATAATCTTTTTACTATAAAACATATCCAATAAAAAAAAAAAAAAAAAGTCCTAAATTTAGGAAAAATGTATTCCACTACATGTCTTCACTAAAAAAAAAAAAAAAAATCCCCATACGTGTAAATTAATTGGCTTACATGAAAGTTATAGCGTTCACAAATGGCTGTGTGTAATATATATCTATAACACACACACCTTTTGCGAAGGGCTCGTTCACACTGGGCTGTTTTACCAACGCTTGCCAAATGCCCCTATAGCGTTTGGCAAGCGTTGGTCCAGCGTTTGCGGAGCGTTTTTTAACGCGCCGCGTGCACGGTTTAGCAGCGGTTGCCGAGCATTAATAACATCCGACAAACGCCTATAATGCAGTTTGAGTGCTGTTACCGCTCAGCAAACGCCCCGCAACCACGTCACAACCGCACCGCAAACGCCGGCCGGGCGTTTGCGGAGCGGCACCATAGACGAGAATAGGAGGCTTCAACACCTCCTGACTCGACCAGAGGCGTCCGTTTTGCCGCGACGCAAATGCTCCCGTTAGAACAGCACCAGGTGCTGCAATGTGCAGAATTGGCAGAGGCGTTTGGCAAGCGGCAAAAACGCTTCCCAAACGCCTCTCTGCCGCCTGCACACAACGCTAGTGTGAACGTAGCCTAATAAACGTAATGGGGGTGATCATCGACCTAAAAGTGGGACTGCGGTGGGCATGAGACTGGGTGAGAACGGATTGCCACTGACATCCCCAGTGACACCAATACAGTGATCAGTGCTAATAAAAAGCACTGACACTGTACTAATGGCACTGGGCAGGAAGGGGTTAACATATGGGGCAAAGGGTTAGGGGTGTGCGTTTTGCTTCGGCGACATGCTGTGCAGAGAGATACAAAGCAGCATGTCCATGCTGACAGAAGAGACTTGTGTTTACACACAGGTCTCTCCCATCAGCTTTCCCCGACGATTGCCGAGTGGTGGCCAGTAATTGCCACACACACACTTTTTTTTTTGTTTTTTTAGTAGAGACCGTAGAGAATAAAATGGTGGTCGTTGGCAATTATTTTTTATGTCACACTGCATCAGCGCAGCGGTTTTTTAAATGCAATTTAAAATTAAACAAAAAAAAAAAAAAAAACCACACACTTTTTGGTAAAAGATGTTATGTCGAGTCAATAGATACCAAACATGTCACATTTTGTCGCCACTCCACAAGTGTGTGGTTTTAAACTACGATACTTAAATATCTCCAAAGGCGACGCTTTAATACTGATCTGGCTACCTGTAAACATTTTTCTGGTGCTAGAAATATTGATCTCGCTCCGACGTTAGCAGTGATACCTGATGCGTGGCATGAACAGTGTGTACATACACATGCATGATCTACGAGTTTGTGCGCAAGCATGACAAATTGGGGGCACTTTAAAAAAATAAAAATGACGGAACAGTGTAAAAAAAAAAAAAAAGTTTAAATTTTTTTTTTTAATGACTTATTGCCATCACATAGAATGTAAACAGCATAAAGCAAGACAGGTCCTCTTTATAGAGACATCACAGGTCTATAAGACCCCACATCTCTCCTCTACCCTTGAAAGCATACGTTTGGTTGGGGGGGGGGGGGGGGAATGCTCTCGTTTACATTTACCCTAACTGGAAGTGACGAAATGCTGGTCGCTTCCAGTCTCCTAGACCATAGAGATGATTGGCGATGATCCAGTCCTCAATCACCTCTATGGCAAGCCAGTGGAGCCACTGTGTTCAGTACCAGACTCCCCGCTGAGACAGGAGAGCCCAGAGGGCAGTAGGAACCCCCTTCCAATACCTGTAAAAGCTATCCAGCAGCTAATTAGCCACTAGGATTGCTTTTACATACAAAAGAGCATTGCTGCCTGGTTGTAAAAAAAGACCAGGTTGATGCCTGCAGCTGCTTCCAGGCTGGCAATGTACATGTATGTTAGCTTACAAGCCTATGGAAATTGGCACATTTTGATGCGTCTTTGTTAATCACCTCCATAGTTCCCAACTCTGTTGACTACTGAACACCCCGACAAATTATGGAGCGGACGAGATGCAAAGTTGCTCTGTAGTCCTGTACTAGAGTGATAACACTGCTCCTCTATAGATAGAGTACAGTGAGCCAGTGTTGTCACCCTAGGACAGGAAGCATGCTACTGGAAGGATCACCAGACAAATTCAGCCACCACATCTAAGGATTGGTAAGCTGCAATATATTTATTACAGGTAATTTAGCACCCTCAATACACACACACCTAACCCTCAAGAGGCGTACAATCTAAGGTCCCCAACTCACATTCCTCCATACACATACTAGGGCCAATTTAGACGACCTACCAGCATGTCTTGTGAGAGGAAACCAGAGTACCCAGAAGGAAACCCACACAGGCACAGGGAGAACATGCAAACTCCAGGCAGCTAGCATTATGGCTGAGATTCGACCTGGCAACCCTAGTGCTGCCAGGTGGAAGTGCTAACCACTTAGCCACTGTGCTGCCATATACAGATTTTTTTTTTTCACTACTAGGTTTACCCCTTTTCACAACCACAGCAGTTTTTGTATATTTTGAAAACACGCTTAAAAAAAAAAAAAAAATTATACGAAAACAGCTAAGCTTGGTGTTGATTAAATATTATTATACAGTATTTATATAGCGCCAAAGGGTATGCTCAGCGCTGTACAGTAGCAAGGGGGACAGAACATGAGACAAGACAGTAACAATACAATACACGAGGGGTTCGAGGGCCCTGCTCTTTCCAGCTTACAGTCTAGGAGGGAGGGGAAGGTGGTACAGGAGGAGATGGCTGTGGGGGATGGGGTGGCGGGAGGAGTGGAGGAGGTTAGTTGTTAGGTGAGGTCGGGTGTTAGGTGAGGTTGGGGTAGGCTATAGCAACAATTATGAAACAAAATATTCCTAATAAGATAAAATGGAAAAGTGAGCGCTTTCTAATAAGCGGCTAGAGCACCAAAAGGCAACCAATATAAAACCTTCAGAAAATCATACCAAATAAATAGGTGCAGTGCTAAAAACATTAATAATGTCTGTAAATATTAAAATTAAATGCCAGAACAAGTGACAGTCTGTGCAGGTCTAGGTGCGAGTAAGCAGTAGAATCCAATAATAGTGCTCCAAATCATGTGGTAAAATTACGCACTCACCAGATGCGTAATGTATATACGCCTTAAATGACACTGTAGAGGTCCCCTTTAGGAGTTGGTGGGCGGTGCTGAGAACAGCGGGAAGTGTAGTGTTGTTGGGTGGCGTAGATGGAAGCAGTCAGTGTTGGTCATCTATAAGAGTCGGGATCACACTGTACACCTGACAGAAGGGGGTTTATTTACTAAAGCTGGAGAGTCCAAAATCAGACTCCCTTCTGCATAGAAACCAATCAGCTTCCAGGTTTCATTACCAAAGCTTCATTGAACAAGCTGAGGTTAGAAGCGGATTGGTTTCTATGCAGAAGGGAGTCTGATTTTGGACTCTCCAGCTTTAGTAAATAAACCCCAAGGTGTCAAACCCAAAGAGGTAGCAGGGAAGTGATACATTACAATGGATCTGTCTTCACTGGTTAAACTTGAGCCCATCTGATCCAGTCATCCTTAAGTATCCAAAGGAGGGAGTCCCTTAAAGCAGGCATCTACACCCGCCCATCCCTTAAAGGGATCTCTGGCCAGCTGGATCCTGTATCTATCCGTGAGCTGACAGCGCCACCTTACCTAGAGGGAGGATTATGATCTTATCCAACTCCTAAAAGGGACCTCTACAGAGTCATTTAATGCGTATATACATTACGCATCTGGTGAGTGCGTAATATTACCCCACGATTCGGAGCACTATTATTGGATTCTACTGCTTACTCGCACCTAGACCTGCACAGGACTCACTTTTTCTGGCATTTTAATATATTTACGGACATTGTTTCTAGCGCTGCACCCATTTGGTATGAAAGTATTATTACTGTAAAGTGAAGATAAATACCACAGCAAATCACTGTTGAACATAATCAAAATAAAGACCAATGATGCGTAAAAACTTCGTATTGTATAGATTGACTGTTTTATATTTGTTGCTATATTTAAAGTGCTTGTGAAGGCCAAGGGTCTGTGTGTGTGCAGCAGCTACCCCCCCCCCCTCACCATCTCCCTCAATACCCACCTGAACCCTATCGTGATCCACCACTGCGCACAACAGTCTCGGCTGTCCTGGGTTTCTGCCTCATTTGTTGAGACAGCAAGTGGGAGACATTGGCTTTAGACCTGGAGATTGAGGGCAGCACAGTGGCTAAATGGTTAGCACTTCTGCCTGGCAGTACTCGGGTCGCTGGTTTGATTCCCAACCACAGTATCACCTGCTTGGAGTTTGCATGTTCTCCCTGTGCCTGCGTGGGTTTCCTCCAGGTACTCCGGTTTCCTCCCACACTCCAAAGACATACTGGTAGGTTAATTGGCTCCTGTCTAAATTGTCCCTAGTATGTGTATGTATGAATGTGAGTTAGGGACCTTAGATTGTACACCCCTTGAGGGTTAGGGACCTTAGATTGTACACCCCTTGAGGGTTACGGACCTTAGATTGCACCCCCCCTTGAGGGTTAGGGACTGATGTGAATGTACAATATATATGTAAAGCGCGGCGTAAATTGACAGCGCTATAAAAGTACCTGAAATAAATATAAAACCCCCAAACATATATTCTAATTTTCTAAAAAGCAGACACCCTGAAGAATAAAATCGTGGTGGTTCCAATGTCATATCACATTAGCACAATGGCTTAGGAAAAGCAAGCTTTCAGTAAAAAATATACTAAAGTTAATTTTAGTGTGCACAAACAATTTCATAAGTTTTTAGTAAAAAAAAAAAAACACAAACAAACACACAAAAAAACAAACACCACACGAGGTTTTGCTGAGCAAATAATTAGGGCAGTTACGGCATGTGACATGATAGTGTACGTGGCGGCCATCTTGTCGGTTGGAAACAATACTGGCAGGTCACAGCACTGTGGTATCATGCTGTGCAGGGGCGGACTGATCATTTGGAAACTCGGGCTCTGCCTGAGGGCCCGGGGTCAGTAGGGGGCCCCATGAGATGCCCCTGGTACCTTTTTCATAGGCTTTTTTGAGTTTGGGCAAGGACACAGGGGCGCCATGATCACCTATTGCCCGGGGGCCCCATGAGTTGTCAGTCCGCCCCTGGTGCTGTGCTTATGTATTTCTTTTAAAATGAGTTTTATTCTTACATTAAATTCCATTTTTATCACTTGACTACACTATTAGAGGGCTTCTTTTCTTTGATCCATGCACTCGACTGTTATTTATTCGGTTGGAGCCAATGAGATCAGAGTTTGAGATTCTACGGGGATACTTATGCTGCGCATTTTGACTGTTCTTGATGGGTGGTTTATCCTCACTTGGAGTTCGTGCTGCACTTTAATTTTACATTTTGAGAATATTGCGCCCACCACATTGTGCTAGCTGCTCTTCGGCGCTATTGATATCCTAGCGATTATTTGTAAATAAATGACATAACAAGTCAAACCTTAACCACTTAGGGACCGCCTACCGCAGATTTAGAGCGGCAGAGCAGCCATGCCGGATTATGTACATGTACGTGATTTGGCATTTCCGGGTAGGGGGTGTGCGCCCGCCTCCCCAGCTGTGCTGTCATTCGCTACAGCACAAGCCGATCAGTGGGTCCCAGCCAACGATTTGTGGCCGGGACCCGCTGATCGCTTACACTAGGGGCCCTCCAGCTACTGAAGTACTACAAGTCCCATCATGCCTCTGCCACTGGAAATCCTGGCTGTTGCTGTCAGTCTTGCGAGGCCTCATGGGACTTGCAGTTCCTCAACACCTGGAGGGCCTGAAACAAATGACAGCAGCAATGTATTTTTTTTCCCCCCCTGCAAAGCATCAAAGACTCCCATGAGAGCACCCCCCCCCCCCCCCGATATAAGAGGGGGGGAAAGACAACCTGATATAAGGGGGGGGGGGGGGGGGGGAGGCAACCTGACATAAGGGGGGGGGGGGGAAAGACAACCTGACATAAGGGGGGGGGGGGGAAAGACAACCTGACATAAGGGGGGGGGGGGGAAAGACAACCTGACATAAGGGGGGGGGGGGAAAGACAACCTGACATAAGGGGGGGGGGGGGAAAGACAACCTGACATAAGGGGGGGGGGGGGAAAGACAACCTGACATAAGGGGGGGGGGGGAAAGACAACCTGACATAAGGGGGGGGGGGGGAAAGACAACCTGACATAAGGGGGGGGGGGGAAAGACAACCTGACATAAGGGGGGGGGGGGAAAGACAACCTGACATAAGGGGGGGGGGGAAAGACAACCTGACATAAGGGGGGGGGGGGGAAAGACAACCTGACATAAGGGGGGGGGGGGGGAAAGACAACCTGACATAAGGGGGGGGGGGGGGAAAGACAACCTGACATAAGGGGGGGGGGGGGGAAAGACAACCTGACATAAGGGGGGGGGGGGGAAAGACAACCTGACATAAGGGGGGGGGGGGGAAAGACAACCTGACATAAGGGGGGGGGGGGGGAAAGACAACCTGACATAAGGGGGGGGGGGGGAAAGACAACCTGACATAAGGGGGGGGGGGGGAAAGACAACCTGACATAAGGGGGGGGGGGGGAAAGACAACCTGACATAAGGGGGGGGGGGGGAAAGACAACCTGACATAAGGGGGGGGGGGAAAGACAACCTGACATAAGGGGGGGGGGGAGAAAGACAACCTGACATAAGGGGGGGGGGGGGGAAGACAACCTGACATAAGGGGGGGGGGGGAAGACAACCTGACATAAGGGGGGGGAAGACAACCTGACATAAGGGGGGGGAAGACAACCTGACATAAGGGGGGGGAAGACAACCTGACATAAGGGGGGGGAAGACAACCTGACATAAGGGGGGGGAAGACAACCTGACATAAGGGGGGGGGAAGACAACCTGACATAAGGGGGGGGAAGACAACCTGACATAAGGGGGGGGAAGACAACCTGACATAAGGGGGGGGAAGACAACCTGACATAAGGGGGGGGAAGACAACCTGATATAAGGGGGGGGGAAGACAACCTGACATAAGGGGGGGGAAGACAACCTGATATAAGGGGGGGGAAGACAACCTGATATAAGGGGGGGGAAGACAACCTGATATAAGGGGGGGAAGACAACCTGATATAAGGGGGGGGAAGACAACCTGATATAAGGGGGGGGAAGACAACCTGATATAAGGGGGGGGAAGACAACCTGATATAAGGGGGGGGAAGACAACCTGATATAAGGGGGGGGAAGACAACCTGATATAAGGGGGGGGAAGACAACCTGATATAAGGGGGGGGAAGACAACCTGATATAAGGGGGGGGAAGACAACCTGATATAAGGGGGGGGAAGACAACCTGATATAAGGGAGGGGAAGACAACCTGATATAAGGGGGGGGGGAGGGATTTCAGAATCCGCTCACGCTCTGGGCACCCCGGACTACACACAGCTGGGGGTCTCGGTATCAGAGTCGGTGCCCCCGATAAACCCCCTTCTCGGTATCATCAGGTTCCCCCCCATTCCTTCTATTGTGTATTTTGTACGTGTCAGGTTATAAATAAAGTTTATTTCATAAAATAAAAAACCCTCCATCCAGTCAGAGAACACCGGGAGGCCTATGCGGTCCCATCCCCCTCACACCGCCCCGCGGTACGGCCCGTACAGCCGGCTATCAGCTCTCCCTATCAGGGGAGAAGGGAAGGTGTCCGCCTATCTCCTCACCTCGGTGCAGGCAGCTGATGATAATTCTGGCGGCGCAGGAACAGCCGGGGCCGGACATGGTCCCGCCGTACTGGGAAGACGGAGGGTTCGGGGAGACGCTCACACAGCCAGCTTCCTGCTAGGAACAGATACTACGGGCCTCACAGGGATCCGAAGGCGGAGTGGGCCGCAGGACCTTTCACCACGTCACGCTCACGTGTCCCGGACGAGGTGGGGGCGGGCTTAGCTGTCCTCAGCGTGCACGGAAGCGGGTGAGGGCGGTTCTCGTCGGCCTCATTATGCACAGAAGGGGACAGGGTGGGCTAGAAGTGACTCGGCTGAAGTACGGGCGGGGCTTGTGTCTTCACTCTGCACGGTAGATGATGAGGGCGGGACTAGTCGGCCTCGTTGGGCACAGGAGCGGGGAGGGTGTGGCTAGGAGTTACTCGGCTGATGCATAGGCGGGGCTTGTGTCCTCACTCTGTAAGGAGGAGGGTCAGGGCGGAACTAGTCGGCCTCATTGGGCACAGGAGGGAGGAGGGTGTGGCTAGGAGTTACTCGGCTGATGTATGGGCGGGGCTTGTGGCCTCACTCGTACAAGGTGAGGGCGGGATTAGTCGGCCTCATTGGGTACAGGAGGGGGGGAGTGTGTGGCTAGAAGGTACGGGCGGGGCTTGTATCCTCACGGAGGAGGGGTGAGGGCGGGACTTAGTCGTTTTGGGTACAGGAGGGGAGTAGTGTTGTGGCTAGGAGTTACTCGGCTGATGCATGGGCGGGGCTTGTGTCCTCACTCTGTACGGAGGCGGGTGAGGGCGGGACTAGTCGTCCTTATTGGGTGCAGGAGGGGGGAGTGTGTGGCTAGAAGTTGCACTGCTGAGGCATGGGCGGGCCATGTGTCCTACATGTGCACGGGAGAGGGTGGTGTTAAGAGTGTATTAGCTAAGGTGTGGGCGGGGCTTGTCTCAGTGTGCACGGAGGCGGGAGAGGGCGTGTCAATGAATGACGGAACCAGCGTATAGGGGGGGGCTGGGTGTCCTCAAAGTGCACAAAGGTGGGACAGAGATCGACATACGTGATAAAGCTATGGGCGTGGCTATGTGCCCTTAATATGCAAGGAGGAGGGAGAGGGCGGGGCTTGTGCGCGCTAATATAGATATAAGTATTATTTTTGTATATTGTCGGCATAGCGATCATCCCGCGTGTGTGCTGGCCTTCCTAGTCTATCAAATCCTGTATTATAATGTACAGGACTGACTCCTCCCTTCCATAGTCTCCATGGTATGGATGGTCTGTAACCATGGCAACACTGCAAAACAGATGAAAGTCAGTGTTATTATTACCACTACACAGGATTAAAGGGCTCGGTGACATCATTCTGAGCGCGTTATTACACATATTCGTTTTGCTAACATAATGCCTCCTCACTGCCTCAAACGCCCTCTGAAAACTGATCCATGGTGGATTGCTCTTCAGAGGGCGCCTGAGAGGCAGTCATACCTCCCAACTGTCTCTGATTTCGAGTGAATGTCCCTGATTTGGAACAAAGTCCCTCTGTCACTCTTCAATTTGGTCTGATCTATACAGTTTGTATGGGCAGCACAGTGGCTTAGTGGTTGGCATGTCTGCCTTGCAGTAAATGGGTCATGGGTTCGATTCCCAACCGTGGCGTCTCCTGCATGGAGTTTGCATGTTCTCCCTGTGCCTGCGTGGGTTTCCTCTGGGTACTCCAGTTTCCTCCCACACTCCAAAGACACGCTGGTAGGTTAATTGGCTCCTGTCTACATTGTCCTAGTTTCATCCCTGGCCATGTGGGATCTCCTGCATGGTGGGGGTTGGGGAAAGACCTGGCAACCTACCCTGTAAAATAATTGCTAAGAGAATTCATGGAAAAAGTCGCTTACGAGTGACAGTCCATGCCAGGGGCGGACTGATCATTTGGAAACTCGGGCACTGCCTGAGGGCCTGGGGTCAGTAGGGGGCCCCATGAGATGCCCCTGGTACCTTTTTCATAGGCTTTTTTGAGTTTGGGCAAGGACACAGGGGCCCCATGATCCCCTATTGCCCGGGGGCCCCATGAGTTGTCAGTCCGCCCCGGGATCAATGCAATCGCCAAGGGTCGGATACGACTGAATGGATAAATAGATAAATATAGTTTGTATATAAAATGCACGATTTATCTTTCAAAAAGTGTGCTCCTCGCCCTCCAGAGGATCTACCCCCCTTCCTGACCAGGCCATTTTTTGCGCTGCGTTACTTTAACTGACAATTGCGCGGTCATGCAATGCTGCACCCAAATGAAATTTACATCCTACTGTCCCCCACAAATAGAGCTTTCTTTTCTTTTTTTGATCGCCTGTGCGTTTTTCATTTTTTGCGCTATCAACAAAAACCATCAACAATTTTGAAAAAAAAATATATATATTTTTGACTTTTTGATATAAAACATGTCCTGTAAAAAAATGTCAAAAGTCAAATTTCATCATAAATTTAGGCCAAAATGTATTCTGCTCCGTGTCTTTGATAAAAAAAATCCCAATACATGTAAATTAATTGGTTGACGTGAAAGTTATAGCGTCTACAAATGGCGGTATATACGCTGGAATTTTAATTGTTGTTTTTTTCTACTAGTAATGGCGGCGATCAGCAAATTATAGCGGGACTGTGGCGGGCATGCTGACACTGGGGGGGGGAACTGACTGTCACTAACATCCCCAGTGACACCAATACAGTGATCAGTGCTAAGCACTGACACTGTACTAATGGCACTGGGCAGGAAGGAGTTAACATCTGGGGCGATCAAAAGGGTTAACTGTGTGCTGTGCTTCACATTATGTGCTGTGTGTTTCACTGTGCGCACGCTGCTTTGTATTACTCTGCTATGCAGAGCAATACAAAGCAGTGTGCTGCTGTTGACTGGGGAGAGATCTGTATTGTTTACATACTGAACTCTCCTCTGTCAGTGATTGCCGAGTGCCGACGGAGAATCTCTGGCTGGGATCCGTTGATCAACAGCTGAAGCCAATCATGGTGGCGCGGGTAGGGTGGCGCGCGCACATGCCCCCCTATCCAGAAATGCAGAATCACGTATATATACGAGATTTTGCGCATCCCTGTAGCAATAGTTCTGCTATAGGGCAGTTGGGAAGCAGTTAAATACGTTTCCTTTAAGGGGGCGTGGCAGGGGGTGTGTCCTATGCCTACATACATTTGCTAACAGGTGTCCCTCGTTCCCGTCTCAAAAAGTTGGTAGGTACGGGCAGCAAGAAGGCATTAATACAGGCCATAGAAGGGTTGAAAATCGGCCGATTTTTCGGCCGAAAATAAAACCGGCCGATTTTCGGATCGTTAGTGGGCTAATTGTTCGGCCGTTTTTCGGTATTTTGGCAGATTTTTTTTATTGGTAAAGTTGGAAAAAAATCAGCCGATTTTGCCGATTGGACGTTTTTTGCGGCAATGATGGGCAAATCGGCCGATCTTTTTACCGATAAAAAAATCTGCGCATGAGCAGTGACCTGCAAGAGGAAGACAAAAAGAAGAAGAAAAAGAAGAAGAGGATGAAGAAGAAGAAGAGGATGAAGAAGAAGATGAAGAAGAGGATGAAGAAGAGGAAGAGGATGAAGAAGAGAAAGAGGATGAAGAAGAGGAAGAGGATGAAGAAGAGGATGAAGAAGAGGAAGAGGATGAAGAAGAGGAAGAAGAAGAGGATGAAGAAGATGAAGAAGAAGAGGATGAAGAAGAAGAGGATAAAGAAGAAGAAGAGGAAGATGAAGAAGAGGAAGAAGAAGAAGAGGATGAAGAAGACTAATTCCAGTCCTGCAAAAAGTGTCCCTGCAGAGAGCTCTGCTATTTCTTTGACAGTGCTTTGACATTTATAGCGGCTGCAACATTGTATCTATTTGTTTCCAAATAAAAACATCTGTATCCGAAATAGATACAAATAGATACGTTGTTGCAGCTGCTATAAATGTCAAGGAACTGTCAAAGAAAGCTCTCTGCAGGGACACTTTTTGCCGGCTGTAGACAGCATGAAAATCGGCCGTTTTTTTTTTCCATCGTTGCTGGTAACGTCGGTTGCTTGAACGACCGATTTTTTGTTTTTTTAAAGAAAAATCGTCCGGTTTTCTCTCCATCTATGGCCTGCATTAGTCAGCAAACCCTTTCATCCTGTATGGCGGTAATCACAGTGTAAATGAGCCCTTAAAGGGTTAGTTCACCTTTACCAAAAATTTACACCTAAGGTCATAAAATAATCCCAGTGAAGCACAAATAGCGTGATCACAAAGCACAGAAATTAAAGGCTCCATGCACACTAGCATTTTTTTTAAAGTGGATGCAAAGGCTGAAAGTTTTTTACCTTCAATTTATGCAGATGATGATCATCTGTAGAACAGACTGTGCAGCTTTGATCAAAGTTGAATAATGCCCTTGGTATAGGTGTAGGCCATTTACATACCTCCCGAGGCCTGGCTGGCAACCTCCCTGAGATTACGTCATCCCGTCATGCCTTGTTGCTAGGACGTTGCTAAGAAACTCCCAGCTGTTATTGCTCACCCCCGCTATCACAGGAGCGACTTTTCTCCAGTTCAAACTCCCTCTCTCCCTCCCTCCAATTCAAATGCAATTTCTCTCCTACCCATGGGCGGACTGACAACTCATGGGGCCCCCGGACAATAGGGGGTCATGGGACCCCTGTGTTCTTGACCAAACTCAAAAAAGTATATGAAAAAGGTACCAGGGGTATCTCATGGGGCCCCCTACTGACCCCGGGCCCTCAATAGGGGATCATGGGGCCCCTGTGTCCTTGCCCAAACTCAAAAAAGCCTATGAAAAAGGTACCAGGGGCATCTCATGGGGCCCCCTACTGACCCCGGGCCCTCAATAGGGGATCATGGGGCCCCTGTGTCCTTGCCCAAACTCAAAAAAGCCTATGAAAAAGGTACCAGGGGCATCTCATGGGGCCCCCTACTGACCCCGGGCCCGAGTTTCCAAATGGTCAGTCCACCCCTGCTCCCTCCTTGCAGTAGCTCTGAGCTCAGCGATGCTGCAATGGAGGAGATAGTGAACCACACATGTAGGGGAGTTGGGAGCTCACTTCTGTAATGCTGAGGATAAGTAGAGATCAGCACACAATTCTGAGTTTTAAAGTCAGAATTCTGAGTTTCAGAGTTCTGAATTCTGAGAGTAAATGGTGTAAAAGTCAGAATTCTGAAATTCAAAGTCAGAATTCTGACTTTGAAATTCAGAATTCCTACTTCAAAATTCTGAATTCTGACTTTGAAACTTAGAACGCTGATTTAAAAACTCATATTTATGTTTGGTCCCAGGATTCTTCCATACTGTTTCATACAACCCTCCTAATAGAGACTAATGGATTTATCAACTGAATTTTTATTTTGAAACTCAGAATTCTGACTCTGAAACTCAGAATTCTGACTCTGAATCTCAGAATTCTGACTTTTAATCTCAGAATTTTGACCTTGAAACTTAAAATTCTGACTTTGAAACTCAGACCGTGAATCTCAGAATTCTGACTTTTAATCTCAACATTTTGACTTTTAATCTCAGAATTCTGTCTTTGAAACTCAGAATTGTGTTTAAAAAATTTTAAATTCCATGTGGAAGAGCCCTGGGGCCATCCTAATTTTTTTTTAACCATATATTATGAGTGTTCAAATCAGAATTCAGAGATTAAATGTCACAATTGTAGAATAAAAATCAGAATTTGTAAATCACAGCACCAAAAGTATGAACAATCTCAAGGCACCCTGGTTTATAAAAAAAATAAACGTAAATGTCACTTATCAAGTGATCTTCTAAGGCCTCTTTCACACTTGGCGTTCCGTATGTCTGTTTTTCATTTGTCCGTATACGGATGAAAAACGGACCCCCATGTATTTCTATGGACTTGCGGATGTAAACGTATGATCATCTTTTTACATCCGTTAATGTCCGCATCTGTTAACATCCGTTTTTTTGAAAAATTTTACTTTAGCAAAAAAAAATGAAACGGACGAAAAACAGATGTAGATGGATGAAAACGGATGTAAAAAGATGTAAACGGATGAAAAACAGATGTAAACGGATGAAAAACAGATGAAAAAACGGATGTAAATGGATGAAAAAATGGATGTAAACTCATCTGTTTTTTCTTTGAAAAAATGTGACTGAACCAAAGAAAAAAAAACAACGTTCGTGTGAAAGGAGCCTTATGCCCGTACACACGATAAGAAAATCGTCCGAAAAATTTGCAGAACCGCTGATCGAACGATTTTCTCTTCATTGATGAGCAGGATGTTTTAACTGATAACGATATTGTGAGCGAAAAAATCCGGTTGAACAACAGTGAAAAATTTTGTCGTTTCGCATACGAACGATCGATTTTCTATGCGGTGGTATGACGGGCGTACAAAAAAAATCTATCAAGCGCTATCACGCATGAGCGGAAACAGAAGATGACCCGGATCTTTATGTCCGAGGAATCTTCGTAAACACGAACGAAAAATCCAAATGTTAAAAGTAGATCGGCCAAATGAGATCATGAAACCAGAATTGTGCAGATTATATTTTATGTATCACTATTTATGTATATAGGTCAGGTAATAAACGATATTATACTCATTGCTGGTCATTGTTGTGTATATCGCTCGTTCTGGCCGGAAGGGCGTGGCTACAAGGTCACACGCAGACCGCATCACTTCCACTTGTACGGAAGACGTCAACACTACGTATTGCCAGACGATTGTTTTTTTAGATTGGTTAATGTGGGTCACGATTTCGACCAACGAACGAACGCCTCTCCGTCATCGGATGAGCGATCGGCCGATTTTCTAATCATGTATTCCCACCTTTACTCTTTCATCAGTTCTTACCCCACAGTTGGAATCTTTTGTAGTGCTTGCCCCACCCTATTAGTTTATAAACTCCTATGAGCAGGGCCCTCCAAACCCTCTTGTATATTAAAGTATTGTAACACCTCAGTCACATTGGGTGCGACTTGGCATTCGATTTGCATGCCGTGCGACTTGCAAATCGTATGCCAAGTCGCACCCTATTGTCCGCTATTAGAGCGGTCATATTGATGCGGTTCTGACTTGGTCGGAGCCGCACCGATAGCTAAAGTCGTACATGCGCTACTTTTGGTGCGATTTGCATAGACACTTGTGTCAGATATCTTGCAAATCGCACCTGAAATCAGCAGGTCACCCGATTTTGAAATCGTGCAACTTCATTGTAAGTCGCACGATTTCAAAATCGTCTTTGATGTGACTGGGGGCTTACTGTACTGTAATGTCTCCCTTTAGACTGTAAAGTGCTGAGCAAACTGTTGGCATTTTATATCCTGTATAATTATTTATTTCAGGTACTTATATAGCACCATCAATTTACACAGCACTTTACATATATATTGTACATTCACATCAGTCCCTGACCCTCAAGGGGCGTACAATCTAAGGTCACTAACCCTCAAGGGGCGTACAATCTAAGGTCCCTAACTCACATTCATACATACACATACTAGGGACAATTTAGACAGGAGCCAATTCACCTACCAGCATGTCTTTGGAGTGTGGGAGGAAACCGGAGTACCTGGAGGAAACCCACACAGGCACAGGGAGAACATGCAAACTCCAGGCAGGTGGTGCCGTGGCTGGGATTCAAACCAACGACCCGAGTACTGCCAGGTGGAAGTGCTAACCATTTAGCCACTGTGCTGTATAATAATAATAATAATAACTAGAAAAGCTACAATTTCTGTGGAAATTGTGTGAAGCGTTCTTGCCTCCACCTTTATATCGTGAGAATCACAAGACCCAGACCTACATTTTGATGCATAGTATGTCTCTGAAATATTACAAATGAAGGCACAGTCGCAGTTTAGAAATTGCCCTTCAAATTTCAGGTGTCTAGAGTGGAGTTTCAATGAATGTCAATGGGCAGCGTGAGTTGCAAACAAATGGTCATATTGTGAGAACTATCAGGACTATGGCTTAGCCGTGGACATTTTTAGTGGCAGCAGGGTTAGCTGAACGTTTTGATATAAGATATGTGTAGGTGGGCTTGAAAATGAGGGAGTGATGGCAGTTTACAAATCATGTCCTGATTTTTCAGCTCACACTGTAGCTTTTGTCAGCTCCCACTCTAGTTTTGAACATTCCGCCATTCATTCCTATGGGACCAATTTCACCACAAAAACGGCGATATTTCGTGAACCATTCGGGGAAACGTTCCACAAAATAATAGCGCACCAATCGGGAACAATACGCACGTTTCGGTATATTACTGTCTATGTAGTGTAAAACTGTGGGAGGAGTTAGGGGGGTAAATTTGGCTATAATAATAAGAATATATATGTGAGATAACAGTAGGTGGTCGCCATGGAAGAACACTTAAATATCAATGGGAAACCTGAGCCTCAGACGATGCACACAACTTCACATTAGAGGTCCCCCCATCACACCAGAGCACCCCTTCACACCTGAACCCCCCCATCACACCAGAGCCCCCCTTCACACCTGAACCCCCATCACATCAGAGCCCCCCTTCACACCTGAACCCCCCATCACACCAGAGCACCCCTTAACACCCAAACCCCCCATCACATCAGAGCCCCCCTTCACACCTGAACCCCCCCATCACACCAGAGCACACCTTAACACCCAAACCCCCCATCACATCAGAGCCCCCCTTCACACCAGAGCCCCCCTTCACACCCCATCACACCAGAGCCCCCCTTCACACCTGAACCCCCCATCACACCAGAGCCCCCCTTCACACCTGAACCCCCCATCACACCAGAGCCCCCCTTCACACCCAAACACCCCATCACACCAGAGCCCCCCTTCACACCTGAACCCCCCATCACACCAGAGCCCCCCTTCACACCTGAACCCCCCATCACACCAGAGTCCCCCTTCACACCCAAACACCCCATCACACCAGAGCCCCCCTTCACACCTGAACCCCCCATCACACCAGAGCCCCCCTTCACACCTGAACCCCCCATCACACCAGAGCACCCCTTAACACCCAAACCCCCCATCACATCAGAGCCCCCCTTCACACCTGAACCCCCCCATCACACCAGAGCACACCTTAACACCCAAACCCCCCATCACATCAGAGCCCCCCTTCACACCTGAACCCCCCATCACACCAGAGCACCCCTTAACACCCAAACCCCCCCATCACATCAGAGCCCCCCTTCACACCTGAACCCCCATCACATCAGAGCTCCCCTTCTGATTCAAACCCCCATCACATCCGAGCCCCTGTTTGTATCCAAACCCCCATCACATTGGAGCCCCTCTTCACATTCGAACCCCCCCCATCACATTAAAGCCCCCTTCACACCTGAACCCCACATCACATCAGAGGTCCGCTTCTCATTCAAACTCCCCATCACATCAGAGCCCCCATTTGTATCTAAACCCCCATCACATCAGAGCCCCCCCTTCACATCCGAACCCCCCATCACATCAGAGGTCTGCTTCTCATTCAAACCCCCCCATCCCATCAGAGCCCCAGTTTGTATCTAAACCCCCATCACATCAGAGCCCTCCCTTCTCATTCGAACCCCCCATCACTTTCACTTCAGAGCCCCCTCCATCACAACAGAACACCCCCATCATATCAGAGCCCCCCATTTGTATCTAAACCCTCATCATATCTGAGCCCCCCTTCACATCCGAGCCCCCCATCACATCAGAGGTCCTCTTTTCATTCAAACCCCCATCACGTCAGAGCCCCCCTTCACACCTGAACCCCCCATCACACCAGAGCACCCCTTAACACCCAAACCCCCATCACATCAGAGCCCCCCTTTACACCTGAACCCCCCATCACACCAGAGCACCCCTTAACACCCAAACCCACCATCACATCAGAGCCCCCCTTCACACCTGAACCCCCATCACATCAGAGCTCCCCATCTGATTCAAACCCCCATCACATCCGAGCCCCCGTTTGTATCCAAACCCCCATCACATTGGAGCCCCTCTTCACATTCGAACCCCCCCATCACATTAGAGCCCCCTTCACACCTGAACCCCACATCACGTCAGAGGTCCGCTTCTCATTCAAACCCCCTATCACATCAGAGCCCCCACTTGTATCTAAACCCCCATCACATCAGAGCCCCCCCTTCACATCCGAACCCCCCATCACATCACAGGTCTGCTTCTCATTCAAACCCCCCCATCCCATCAGAGCCCCAGTTTGTATCTAAACCCCCATCACATCAGAGCCCCCCCTTCTCATCCAAACCCCCCAATCACTTTAGAGCCCCCCCATCACATCAGAACGCCCCCATCATATCAGAGCCCCTGTTCACATCCAAACCCCCATCACATCAAAGTCCCCCTTCTCATTTGAATGCCCCCCATCACATCAGAGCCCCCGTTTGTATCTAAACCCCCATCACATCAGAGCCCCCCCTTCACATCCAAACCCCCATCACATCAGAACCCCCCCATCACATCAGAGCCCCTGTTCATATCCAAACCCTCATCATATCAACGTTTTCCTTCTCATTCAAATGCCCCCCATCACATCAGAGCCCCCGTTCTCATTCAAACCCTCATCACATCAGATCCCCCCCCTTCTCATTTCTCATTCAAACTCCCCCATCACATCAGAGCCCCTGTTCACATCAAAACCCCCTATTGCATCAGAGCTCCCTTCACACCATCCCCCCCCCCCCCATCACATCACATCAGAGGTTCCCCATCATGTCCATATCCCTCCTTCATATCAGAGTCTCCCCATCACATAGCAATCCCCCCAACATCATAGAGTCCTCTCATCACAGAGTCTCGCCATCACAGGGCCCCCCCCAATCACACAGTCCCCGAGATAGTCCACACCATCCTAGTTAAGAACCACTGATCTATGGTATACCCCACTCACTACTCTGGGGACCTCCAGCAGCTACCGAGGCACCTACACAACCTACTCTTCACTACAGGGTTCCCAACCTTAACTATGGCAACATCTAGTGGCCAATTTGGAAAACTACACAGGGCACCCCTGTGCCCCTACCCTGCCTTACCCTTGATTCACACCTACAGTATGCAGGTTGCTTTTTGTGCTTTTCTACATTGCATTTTGCATTTTTGCTCTTGCATTGTTGCCATGTTTTTGATGCGTTGTGCTTTTTTTAAATTTATTTATTTATTTTCATTTTTCTTGTTGCTAGGCATATTTTGAACACAAAACACAGCATAAATGCAATGCATGCTTTTCTGCAGCGTTCCGATTAAAGTGGAGCTCCACCCAAAAGGGGAACTTCTGCTTCAAGCACTTGTCCCACGCTCCCCATTAAGAATTGGCACATTTGGGGATCAGGGGCGGGGGGGATTTGACAAACTGTCCTCCCCCCTCCCTCCCATTAGTCTTCTGGGACATGTGACAGGTCCCTGAAGACTACGGGGCCATTCACAAAGCGCAGCGCTTCTCGCGCATGTGCAGTGGGTGCCCTGCTGTGAAACCGCGAGCTGTCACAGCCGGGTGCCCACACTGAAGATGACAGCGCCGGAGAGAAAAGACGGCCGGTGAAACCAGCCGTGGTGAGGACACCGCATGACCGAGGGACAAGTAAGTGGCTGTACTTTAAAAGTCAGCAGCTACAGTTTTTGTAGCTGCTGACTTTTATTAGTTCTTTCCACAAAAAAAAAACGCACCAGGTGAAAATGCGGAGATGTGAATGTGTCCCATAGGAAATCATGATAAATGGACTGTACTGCGTTTCTGCGGAAAACGCATAGCTGTGAACCTGGGGTTACTACCGTATAGCATTTCTACTTTCTTTACTTGATTTAGGGCTCGTTCACACCATGGTGCAGAGCCATCAGTTTTTCTGCACTCGTTCTTCAAGGGCACAACGAAATCAGTTGTTCTCTATGTGTCCTGTTCACTTAACAACACCGGTCTCAGGTGCAGATTTTTTCTGCGCAGGAATCTGCAACATGTATAAAACTCATTGCAGCGCGCATGAAAACTGATGTAAACTGATGTCTCTGCAAGTGAAATCTGCATGTCAGTTTCCATCAGTTTTTATGCATGTAGGGTGTAAAAAAGACCTCAAAGTTTTTCTCTATTATATTAATCTGTGCACTAAATGCTGCTCTGAAAAATGAGTGAAAACGCATATTATTATTATTATTACATCGAGTTTATATAGCGCCAAAGGGTTTGCTCAGCCCTGTACAATAGAGGGGGGGAACAATACATGGCACAGTACAACAATAACAAACAACGTACGAGGGGTAAGAGGGCCCTACTCTTTCGAGCTTACAATCTAGGAGGGAGGGGGTAGTGGTACAGGAGGAAGTGACTGAGGGGAATGAGGGGTGGGAGGAAAGAGGGAGAATGGCCATTAGGTGAGGGTGGGGTAGGCTTCCCTGAAGAGATGGGTTTTGAGGGAATGTGAAGAGGGAAGGTGACAGTCTGATGGATTGGGGTAGTGAGTTCCAGAGGATGGGGGAGGACCTGGAGAAGTCTTGCAGTCGTGCATGGGAGGAGGAGACCAGGGAGCAGGATAGAAGGAGGTCCTGTGAGGAGCGAAGGGTACGGGTAGGGTGGTACTTGGGGATCAGGTTGGTGAGGTAGTCAGGGGCAGTGTTGTAAACGGCTTTGTAGGTCAGGGTTAGAAGTTTAAATTTGATGCGTTGGGCAATCGGGAGCCAGTGATATGAACTTGTCCCGTAGGAAATCATATTAAATGGACTGTAGTGCCTTTCTGCAAAACGCTGCGGAAAACGCATATCTGTGAACCTAGCTGTGGTTGGATGCAGGTGGCGACCCGACATTTTTTTTTTTTTATTGCATTCGAACTGCAAAGACAATCCAAAACCCAGGCTATCCTATGGGCAAAGTTCACATCATTACAGTACAGTGAAGAAAAGTACAGCATGCTGCTTTTTTTTTCTGCACTGCAAACATGCAAAAGCGCAAGCAAATGCATCACGCTGCACATAAAATCCCAAAGAAAGAAAGTGACCTCACAGGAGAAATGCGGATGGAAAAACACATGTCAACTGTATATAAAAACGCACATCAAATGCATGAAAAAATACACAGTAGACGTGCAGTTTCTAGTATGAATGGGCCATAAAGGACTGTCTCTTCTCTTCCTATAAAGCAATAGTTCTCTGTGCTATGGATAACCAGTAACCATGGCAACAGGTAAAACAGATGCAAGCAAAACGTGAAGACTTGCAGCATGCTTTGTTCCGCATCGGCACCGCGAGCACCGCAGATCGGTTTAAAGCCCTGCTGTAGACAGGAAAAAAATTCCCTTGCAGCATGAACAGCCCTCTGCAAAGGTACTTTTTTGTCTGGAATGGGGCTTTTCCCCCTTGCCCTCCTGAGGATTTACCCCCCTTCCTGACCAGGCCATTTTTTGCGTTATGGCGCTGTGTCATTTTAACTGACAATTGCGCGGTCATGCAACGTTGCACCCAAATTAAATTTATGCCTTTTTTTTTCCTATGAATGGAACTTTATTTTGGTGGTATTTGATGGCCCGTGTATTTATTTATTTTTTTTGCACTATAGAAAAAAAAGACTGACAATTTTGAGAAAAGAAAAAAAAATTTTTTGACTTTTTGCTATTAACCATTTGACGCCTGGCCAATAGCCATATGGCGTCCGGAAAAATGCACTAGCTTTCCAGGAGGCCGCCATTTGGCGTCCTCCCGCACATGCGCAGTTTGCGCGGTTGCAGAGCCACGCAGTGGCATGATCTGTCACCGGCCGTGTCCGAGGTACAGATCTGAGTATTGGCCCCGTTGCCGGTACCATGTGACCTGCTGTGACCAATCACAGTAGGTCACATGACAGTTGTATACAATGGATGGCTTCATTCATGCCATCCATTTTATACTACTGCCTAGCTGTGAATGGTCACAGCTAATCACATGCACATGTCATGTGATTAGCTGTGGCCAAATCACAGCTAAGTACAAAAAAACAAAACAAAAAAAAAACCTGAATGAACCGATGTCATTCAGGTAAATGCTTGCTTATAGCAAAGTAATTCTTTGCTATAAGCAAATTGTGTAAAAAAAAAAAAATACTGATCACTTCCCCAAAGTAGTACAATGTTACTATGGTAACATTGTACTACTTTGGACATAGTGAAATATTGAAAAAAAATGTAATAAAAAATGTGAAATAATGAAAAAACAAAAATATATATATATATATTTTTTTTTTTTCACACTGTCACCAGTCAGTGTCCCTGATCACCGCCATGCCAGTTATATGATGATGCTGTACTGCACTGGTGACAGTATGTAAAAAAAAAATAGTGAAAATATTTTTGTTTATTTTTTCATTTTCCGAAAAATTATGACAAAAAAAATACAACTTCAAAAAACTCGCCATGCCTCTTATGAAGTACGTCAGACTGTCTACTTTGCAAAAAGGGGTCATTTGGGGGATATCTGTACCATCCTGACATTTGGGGGATATCTGTACTGTTCTGACATTGGGGGGATATCTGTACCGTCCTGACATTTGGGGGATAACTGTACCGTTCTGACATTTGGGGGATATCTGTACTGTTCTGACATTTGGGGGATATCTGTCTTGTCCTGACATTTGGGGGATATCTGTACTGTTCTGACATTTGGGGGATTTCTGTACTGTTCTGACATTGGGGGGATATCTGTACTGTTCTGACATTGGGGGGATATCTGTACTGTTCTGACATTTGGGGGATATCTGTACTGTCCTGACATTTGGGGGATATCTGTCTTGTCCTGACATTTGGGGGATATCTGTACTGTTCTGACATTTGGGGGATTTCTGTACTGTTCTGACATTCTTGGACCTCAAGAAATTAGATTGGCTGTCAGTACTTCAGGATTGATCAATATTCAGATCTATACCATAGTTTGTGAACTCTATAACTTTCATACAAACTAAAAAATACATCCTAATTTGGGTTATTTTCACCAAAGACATGTAGCAGAATACATCTCGGCCTAAATTTATGAAGAACAATTATTTATTTGTAAACTTTTATACCAGAAACAAAGAAAAACGTGTTTTTTTTTCAAAATTTGTGGTCTTTTTTTGTTAATTTTACAAAAAATAAAAACCCCGGTGGTGATTAAATACCACCAAAAGAAAGCTCTAGTTGTGTGAAGAAAATTATAACATTTTAGTTTGGGTACAATGTTGTATGACCGCGCAATTGTCATTCAAAGTGTGAGAGCGCTGAAACCTGAAAAATGGCCTGGGCAGGAAGGGGGTAAAATTGCCCGGTATGGAAATGGTTAATAAAGAAGATACAGTATGTAAAGTTGAGATATGCGCTCGGGGATAGTTGAGTTTTTTTTGGGGTTTTTTTTAGGGCAAGTCTTTTGGCTGCTGTAAGAATAGAGTCATTCTTCACAATACACCATTGTCTACATAATAGAAGTGACATTAGTTGGCTGCATCATGTTTTGTATACATGGTCAGACCGTGATCAAAGCAACAACTGTACTGCGCCTTCTCCTCCACCTGCTCTGGCCTCGATGTGCTCTCCAAGGGCCCAGTCCTAGAAATTAGACTTCATTGCAGGTACTTCGAGGGTCTGGGAGCTTGGGTGTGGTTGCTGTACAGAAACTTAGAGAGGGGGGAAAAAAAGGAGACCCAGGGAAGCAAAACTTAGAATATAAAACCTGACCTGATTTAACCTATTGCCATACAGAAGCTATATACGCAGGGCTTTTTTTCAGCGGGAACGCGGGAGAATGGCACCTCCAGCTCTGGATGTATGTAATGGCAAGGGGTGCTGGGGTGTGCTGGAGGGTCTATAGATGCTTGCTGCTAGGGGATCTATTGTTGCTGGAAGGGATCTATTTTTGAGTGTGGGTCTATTGTTGCTGGTGGGAGATCTGTTGTTGTTAGGGGGTTCTTATCTTTCTGGGGGGGTAATTTGTTGCTGGGAGGGATCTGCTGTTGAGGGAGGGGGTCTACTGTTGCTGGCTGCTGGAGGATTTACAGATTTTATGTTGCTGCCGGGGGTCTATTATTGCTGGGGGGTCTATTATTGCTGGGGGGCCTATTATTGCTGGCTGCTAGAGGATTTACAGATTTTATGTTGCTGCCGGGGGTCTATTATTGCTGGGGGGTCTATTATTGCTGGGGGGGGCTATTATTAAGAAAAATAATAATAGCGCCTATGGTCAAAATTATATAACTTACTAATAGTGTACCAGCTGCAAAAAATCACCATATATAAAAAGTGTACCAATAAATAAATAATTTGCGCTAGTAAATGTGTATAAATATATATAAAGAAATCATCAAATCATAAGTCCAGAAAAAAAAATTAATATATATATGCCAATACCACAAAAAAATATATAAAAAAACTTTTAAGTGCAAAAAACTTTTGTGCAAAAAAGTGTCTAAATATGAAACATTTCACCAAAAAACCTTGATAATATAATGGCAGATCATCCATAAATATATCTTCAGAAACGGAAACTCTGCAACACACCGATCCTCATCAATCGAAATAACAGGATGAAAAACTTTGTAGTTAATCGAAAATCCACTTCTCCAATAGATAAAGGACCACCTTCAAACGTATCCATGGGGGGAAATGCCAAGCACTCGAGAGAAACAGAAAGACTTCATGGTGCAATATTATAAAAACCAATTCCTTTATTAGGTACTCATTGCACTTACTCAAGTGAGGACGTCGATGACGAAACGCGTAGGGCGGAGTTTGATTGATGTGACGTCATTACGTTTTTGGCTGCCAGCTACTGCGCATGTGCTGAGTAGCCAGGCTCGTTTATGTGATTGCTGTTATGCTGTTGATGCTGGTGTCGGCTGGGACACCTCTTGAGTAAGTGCAATGAGTACCTAATAAAGGAATTGGTTTTTATAATATTGCACCATGAAGTCTTTCTGTTTCTCTCGAGTGCTTGGCATTTCCCCCCATGGATACGTTTGAAGGTGGTCCTTTATCTATTGGAGAAGTGGATTTTCGATTAACTACAAAGTTTTTCATCCTGTTATTTCGATTGATGAGGATCGGTGTGTTGCAGTGTTTCCGTTTCTGAAGATATATTTATGGGGGGGCTATTATTGCTGGCTGCTAGAGGATTTACAGATTTTATGTTGCTGCTGGGGGTGTATTATTGCTGGGTGATCTATTGTTGCTGGTTGTTGGAGGATTTACAGATTTTATGTTGCTGCTGGGGGTGTATTATTGCTGGGGGATCTATTGTTGCTGGTTGTTGGAGGAGTTACAGATTTTATGTTGCTGCTGGGGGTGTATTATTGCTGGGGGATCTATTGTTGCTGGCTACTGGAGGATTTACAGATTTTATGTTGCTGCCAGGGGTCTATTATTGCTGGGGGATCTATTGTTGCTGGTTGTTGGAGGAGTTACAGATTTTATGTTGCTGCTGGGGGTGTATTATTGCTGGGGGATCTATTGTTGCTGGCTACTGGAGGATTTACAGATTTTATGTTGCTGCCAGGGGTCTATTATTGCTGGCTGCTGGAGGATTTACAGATTTTATGTTGCTGCCGGGGGTCTGTTATTGCTGGGGGGGGGGGTCTATTATTGCTGGCTGCTGGAGGATTTACAGATTTTATGTTGCTGCCTGGGGTCTATTGTTGCTGGGGGATCTATTGTTGCTGGCTGCTGGAGGATTTACAGATTTTATATTCTGCTGGGGGTCTATTAATGCTGGCTGCTGGAGGATTTACAGATTTTATGTTGCTGTCGGGGGTCTATTATGGCTGGGGGGTCTATTGTTGCTGGCTGCTGGAGGATTTACAGATTTTATGTTGCTGCCAGGGGTCTATTATTGCTGGGGGATCTATTGTTACTGGCTGCTTGAGGGTTTACAGATTTTATGTTGCTACCGAGGGTATATTTTTGCTGGGAGATCTATTGTTGCTGGCTGCTGGAGGATTTACAGATTTTATCTTGCTGCCAGGGGTCTATTATTGCTGGCTGCTGGAGGATTTACAGATTTTATGTTGCTGTCGGGGGTCTATTATTGCTGGGGGATCTATTGTTGCTGGCTGCATGGGATCTATTTTACTGCTTTATCTTTAACAAATTCCAAATTACTTAGCACAACAATATAATACTTGGTTCTGTATTCTCTAAAAGGCCTGGTACTGGGAGGTGGGTAGGAGGTGGAACCAAGGGATGATGCTCGGAGGTGGGTAGGGGGCGGAGACAGGGGTGACTCAGAAGGAGGAGTTCCTGCACCTATTCTCCGAGAAAAAAAAAGCCCTGTATTTAAATACTGTATATACTGCCTCTGCTTTAAGTGGTAAAAACATTATTTTTTAGCCAGCTCCTGATCTGCACTGCAATCAATGAACCTGGAAGCACTCAGCTCTGAGCATTTCCTGGTTCAGAGTTTTCAAAGTCCCAGCTTAAAACCTGGTAAACTGCTAACTAGTGTTGGGCTTGATGTTTGAGTCAAACATAAGTTCAGCTTGAACATCGGCCGTTCGTTCGGCGAACATGCGAACGGTAAGGGTGTTCGGGGGGCTGTTTGCCTGCCAAGCCCCACAATGCACTGCACTCTGACAGTGCCCCATACCAATGCAGTTTGGAAATCCCCGGGCCATTGTAAATACCTTAAATTATATTTAGCATCTGCCACAATATTATGCCTGTTTTCCTGGTAAAATCCAGTTCTCTTTAATTATTAATTTTCCACAATACGCTTTGGAGGCTTCGGACCATTTTTTATAAAAGTATAGAAGGGACTTCCATTTTAGGGGGATTTTATTTTGTATATGTTCTTTTATCTTTTTTTATTATTTTTCTTCCCTTTAGGGAGTACATATACTTTCCTCTATTAAATATATACAACTTAGGGTGTGGCTGGTTTCCCCTGATATGCAATGGTCGCGGTTCCACTTTCCTAGTCCAAGCTGCATGTACACTGAATATTTATGCCAGGCAGTATTACTGTTTGTAATATACGTATATGTACTTGGATAGCTCTGTCTAAATATTTATATGAATGTATCCACATGATGCTTAATTTTACTTTGCTTGTAATCTTCGGAGTTCTATGCCAGTTCTCCCTGAGGAAGCAGGTTTTGCCCCTACGAAACGCGTTGGAAATTCCTGCATGGAACCCCCCATATGACCACCTGGAGGTATTTTTATCTCTAAATGGCAATATATACTCAACTGCCACTTTATTAGGTTCACCTTGCTAGTACCATGAAAATATTGCCTACACCATTACACCACCACCAGTCTGAACTGTTGATACAAGGCCGGATGGATCCATGTTTTCATGTTGTTTGCGCCAAATTCTGACCCTACCATCTGAATGTGAAAAATATACCTTATGGCGCCACTCCAAGCTGTGGATAAAGGGAAAAAGACCAGCCCACTGGCAAGTGAGAAGAGGGGAGCATGGGTCTGAGCGATTCCAATGTCAGCCAATACAAGTGAAGGGATGGACACTGCTCAACCGACCCCAGGAGTCCAATGTTAAGGAATGCCATTCCTTAACATTCCTTAACATTGGGTTCTTGGGGTTGGTTGAGAAGCATCCATCTGTTCACCTACCATCTGAATGTCACAGCAACCAGTCTGCCCATTCTCCTATGACATCAACAAGGCATTCTAGTCCACACAACTGCCACTCACTGGATATTTTCTCTTTTTCGGAGCATTCTCTGTAAATCCTAGAGATAGTTGTGTGTGAAAATCCCAGTAGATCCGCAGTTTTTGAAATACTTAGACCAGCCCAGCTGGCACCAACAACCATGCCACGTTCAAAGTCACTGAAATACTATTTCTTCCCCATTCTGATGCTCGGTTTGAACTTCAACAAGTCGTCTTCACCACGTCTAGATGCCTAAATGCATTGATTAGCAATTTGTGTTACCAAGCAATTAACCACTTGCCGACCGCAGATAGCCGAATGACGGCTTCACTGCGGCCAGCAAGTTCTGGGTGAGTGTCACATGATGTCCGCCCAGAACGAGCTCTCCTGCATGCCCCCGGGACGTGCACCCGGCGATCTCCATGATCGCTGTATCCTACGGACACAGCTGATCACGTGGTATGGTAAAAGGCCAATCACAGCGGCTTTTTACCACGTGATTAGTTTTCAGAGGAGGGATCGGCACCGATCATCAGGGCACTAATGATCAGTGCCCTGATGATTGGTGCCCAGTAGTGCCAACCACCAGTGCTTCCCACAAGTGCCCAGCAGTGCCGCCCACAAGTGCCAAGCAGTGCCGACCACCTGTGCCCATCAGTGCCTGAAGTCAATCTCCCCGTCGATAGCCCCTGGCTATCAGTGCCACCCAGCAGTGCTGCCAGTCAGTGCCCAGCAGTGTCGCCAGTCAATGCCGTCAGTCAGTGCCCAGCAGTGCCGCCAGTCAGTGCCCATCATCAGTGCCGCCCATCAGTGCAGCCTATCAGTGGCCATCAGTGCAGCCTCATCAACGCACATCAGTGAAGGAGAAAAAATTACTTGTTTGAAAAATTTTATAATAGAAACAAAGAAACTTTTTTTTTTCATTTTTTTATTTTTTTTGTTTATAGCACAAAAAATAAAACACCCAGCGGCAAGTAAATACTCTATTTGTGTGAAACAAATGCTAAAAAATTCATATGGGTACAGTGTTGCATGACCGCACAATTGTCATTCAAAGTGCGACAGCGCTGAAAGCTGAAAATCGACCTGGGCGGAGGGGGTAAGTGCCCGGTAGGCAAGGGGTTAAACAGGTGTACCAAAAAAGTGGCCGACAAGTGTGTATAACTACAATTCCTTCACAATTGACACTACTACTGTATGCGCTATTTATTTTTCTTTGTTTTAACCTTTTTACCTTTTTAAAAAATGTAAATGTTAAACTTTTGGTCTGGTAGCTTTAAAGTCCTATTAGATTGTATCTGGTAGGGACTTATTTTTCAGCACCTCAAAGGAAATGCAAGCCTAAGAAAAAATGTGCCGCAAATGTATGTAAAAACGTGTGCCTAATGCATGTCACCGCACATGCAAAAAAAAAATACAATTTCTGGAGTAAATGGGCCCCAAGGGGACCAGATGATGGCATGTGGCATGTAGACGTACAAGCAGGGGTCTTCCAGCGATTCCATTCATGGGCAACTGTGAACCGTGGCTCTGCCGGGTCCCATCGACTAACAGAGACCCGTGGCATGTCTGTGTATGTAAAACACCTACGGATCCCGCACTAAGGAGTGTGAAATCCCCGTACCAATGTGAAACGCGGGAAAATGTTGTGCCTATAAATGATCCATTATTGCTGCCGCCGCTTTAACATAAAATTGAAAAAAAAGGCACATTTGAAATAGAAATGTATCTCCCTTACTACCCTCAAAGTAGTGTTGTGACTTACACCCCAGTCACACGGATCTCCACTTTGAAATCGTGCGACTTCCCTGTAAGTCGCACGATTTCAAAGTCGGATGACATGGCGATTTGAGTTGCGATTTGCAAGATATCTGACACAGAGGTCTATGCAAATCGCACCAAAAGTAGTGCATGTACTACTTTAGAAATTGGTGCGGCTCCGTCTAAGTTGGAACCGCACCGATATGACCGCTGTAATTGCAGACAATAGGGTGCGACTTGCCATGTGATTTGCAAGTCGTATGGCTTGCAAATCGCATACCAAGTCGCACCCAGTGTGACCAGGGACATAGTGCCCGGTCATACCAGTATGATTTCAGGTGCGATTTGTGAATTGAAATCGCACCAGAAATTGCATCTAATGAATGTGAATGTCAGTGTCTTAACGTGTGCGATTTGCTTTAGGGCGATTTCTAAAGTCGTTCCTGCATTACTTTTTCTGCAGTTTTGTTACGATTTCACATACATAGAATATAGTAGAAATCGCACTGCAAATTGCAAGAAATTGTTGAAATTGTTGTAGAAATAAGTAGAATTCAGAAATTGCATCTGAAATCGCACTGAAATTGCACACAAATTGCACGATTTTAAATTGCAGCGGTGTGACTCGTGACTTAAGGTATAACTAAAGGCAAAACATTTTTTTTTTAGTCTTGGATAGAGTGGGGAGACATTAGAACGTTTGTTGGGTTTTTATTGCTGTCTGTGCCCTTCTTAGGGAGATTCACCCTCTATATGTGTCCTGACCAGGGGCGGAATGACCATTCGAGCACTCGGGCACTGCCCGAGGGCCCGGGGTCAGAAGGGGGCCCCATGAGATGCCCCTGGTACCTTTCATTGGCTTTTTCATAGGCTTTTTTGGGTGTGGGCGAGGACACAAGGGCCCCATGATCCCCTATTGCCTGGGGGCCCCATGAGTTGTCAGTCCTCCCCTGGTCCTGATGACCATTATCACTGAGGCTGAGTTCACACTAATGCGGTGCGGTACATCGCATGTGATTCGCACAGGAACCGCACTGCATTCCTGCGCAAATTACATGTGATTTGTGTACGGTGCGATTGGATCCATACATTTTGTATGGCTCTAGTCGCACCGCATCCGCACTAAAAAGATGCAGGACCCTTTTTTTGGTCCGCACTAGAATCGGAACGCATGGGTATTCACACCTATGCGATCCGATTCTGCACATCGCACCGCGTTTTGCGGACCGATTTCGGGGTGTTGTTATCTTAATGTACACACCTGCATTGGATCACATGAACGGGGTGCGATTGTGATGCGGTGCGGAATTTGCACAGAAAGGACTGTAAATTCCACACCGCATCAGTGTAAACCTGTACTGAAAGTGAAAGGAAAAGAAAACCCCAAATTGTGGGTTGCCAGCAGAAAAGTAATAGAGGGGAAATCTTCCAATTACGACACTAGTTCTGACGACCTGGGAGTGCCCAAGAAATTCCCTTAAATTACAGAGATTTCCTTTCACTTCCTGTTTGGCTATGGGACAGGAAGTGAAGAATAATCTCCCCAATGGGACACAGATGGCAAAAAAAAAAATCTGACAGAGGTCATAACCCTCCCTTGCGCTATCCAAAATGGGAAAAAAAGGTTTGGACTTTAGTTCTACTTTAAAGCGAAACTTTACTCATAACAATTGATAAAAAAATAATGTTCCACATTAATATTTATGCCATCAAAATCAGTGTGTGCTGTAAATTGTTTCCATCATTGCTCCTGCTACTTTTTGCTGGAGGCAGCCATTTTGTTGAAGCCCAGAGCCCCTGAGCTGCAGTCAAAGCAGAACTAAACCCTCCTATGCTTTTCAGCCAAGGAAGCAGCCAACTGGCATGGTGCTGCACAGTTTGGTTGAGAAAACAAGCAAATGTGACAGTTAATATAACTGGCATGTCTGGAATATAACCAGTTTTTATAATTGTTCAGTCGAAGGGTTTAGTTCCGCTTTAATCTAGACTGTCAGCAGATCGGCCTCTACAAATTCAGCACAGTGCCTAAAAATGCCTAAAATGGAGAGCAACTGAGCATGTGCAGAGCAAAGTGAGAGTGTTTTACTGGATTTTAACCTCTTCCCAACCACCGTATAGCAAAAATACTGCTACAGGGCGGCATGCGTGCGCAAAATCACGTATATATATGTGATTTGCATTTTTCGCCCTACCCGTGCCACCATTCGTGGCTGTCAATCACCCGGTCCCGGCCAGTGATTACTCGCCGGTGCCCAGTGATTACCAAGGATCTCCGGCGGGGAGGAGAACTGTTTTGTTTACGAACAGTTCTGCTCCCTGTCAGCTCGGGCACACTGCTCTGGATGGCTGTGCACAGCATGGGCATACTGCTCTGGATGGCGGTGCACAGCACAGCCATCCAAAGCATATTGTGTACAGTGAAGCACACACACCGCACCCATAGTAAAACACACCCAGCACTGATCACTGTAATGGTGTCACTGGGGATGTCAGTGACACCAAGTCAGTTCCCCCCATTGTCAGAATGTCTGCCATAGTCCTGCTATAAGTCGCTGATCGCCCCCATTACTAGTAAAATAAATAAAGAAAAATCCCAGTATACAGTCAGGTCCATAAATATTGGGACATCGACACAATTCTAATATTTTTGGCTCTATACCCCACCACAATGGATTTGAAATGAAACAAACAAGATGTGCTTTAACTGCAGGACTGTCAGCTTTAATTTGAGGGTAATTACATCCAAATCAGGTGAACGGTGTAGGAATTACAACAGTTTGCATATGTGCCTCCCACTTGTTAAGGGACCAAAAGTAATGGGACAATTGGCTTATCAGGTGTTCCATGGCCAGGAGTGTGTTATTCCCTCATTATCCCAATTACAATGGCAGATAAAAGGTCCAGAGTTCATTTCAAGTGTGCTATTTGCATTTGGAATCTGTTGCTGTCAACTCTCAAGATGAGATCCAAAGAGCTGTCACTATCAGTGAAGCCATCATTAGGCTGAAAAAACAAACCCATCAGAGAGATAGCAAAAACATTAGGCGTGGCCAAAACAACTGTTTGGAACATTCTTAAAAAGAAAGAACGCACCGGTGAGCTCAGCAACACCAAAAGACCCGGAAGACCACGGAAAACAACTGTGGTGGATGAGCGAAGAATTCTTTCCCTGGTAAGAAAACGCCCTTCACAACAGTTGGCCAGATCAAGAACACTCTCCAGGAGGTAGGTGTATGTGTGTCAAAGTCACCAATCAAGAGAAGACTTCACCAGAGTGAATACAGAGGGTTCACCACAAGATGGAAACCATTGGTGAGCCTCAAAAACAGGAAGGCCAGATTAGAGTTTGCCAAACGACATCTAAAAAAGTTCTGGAACAACATCCCCTCGTATCCCCCCTGTAGAAGCGAAGGTCCCTCTGGAAGCTCCGGTTAAGGGGAGAAGTAAAGGTATTGTAGAGCCCAGTTGATAGAGAAAGGGGAGCTGGGGAGGTTGGAGGAGAGGTGAGCCGTCCATGGGCGGAGCTTACGCCCAATATTTTAAATCAACCGTGGAAACAGTTCCACAAATGATTTGTAGGCAGTTTATAAGCCTAAAAATGGGTAGGGGGAAAATAAGAGAGAGGGGGTGGGGGAGGGGGTGGGGGATAGGGGTTGGGGGGTTAATACTCTGCAAGACAGCTGGGCCTAATAGGAAGAGACGAATTAGAAGAAAGATAGACAGACTTATGAAGGATGGAAGAAATACAGTTTATAACATATAATGTGAATGGGTTGAATTGTCCTGGGAAAAGATTTAAGTTGTTTAAAGAGTTACATCACAGGGCAACGTCAGTGGTATTTTTACAGGAGACACACTTTGAGATAGAGTCAAACGTGAAACTAAAATCTAAATATTATCCAACATGGTATTACGCTGACTCTCCAATTAAAAGAGCAAAGGGGGTGGCAATAGGTTTGGCAAAGAATATGAGATTTGAGCTGGAAGAGAGAAAGACTGATCCGGAGGGCAGATTCCTATTTTTGAAAGGTAAACTACAGGGAATTGAGTGTACACTAGCCAATATTTATTGTCCCAACAAAAAACCGGAGATCTTTTTGAAGGGTCTGTTGAAAAAATTGAATGATTTTAAAAAAGGGCGTTTAATTATAGCAGGAGATTTAAATCTTTGTATGGACCCACAAAAGGATACAACCTCCCTTGTGCAGAGAGAGGGGGGTAGGTCTCTGAGAGCTTTGAAGAAGGTGATCCACGAGTACCAACTGGTGGACTCATGGAGAATAATGCATATGAAAGACAGAGACTATACCTTCTTCTCTAATGCACATGAGATATACTCGAGACTGGATTACTTTTTGATAGATCATCAATTCATTGAACTGTTGGTTAAAATAGAAATAGAGACAAGAACTTTCTCGGATCATGCCCCTGTCATAATGAAAATAGGATGGGGAAGAAGGTGGACGGGAGGCTTGGGATGGAGGTTGAATGAGGCTCTTCTCTTGGATGAGGATATTGTACAGAAGATCAGGGAAGAGATCAAAGTATATTTCAAGGAGAATGAGACAGAGGAAGTATCGACAGCTACAGTATGGGAAAGCCATAAGGTATATATAAGAGGAATCTTGATTGCGATGGGAGCAAGGAAGAAAAAAGAAAGAAGAGAGAGGGTTAGCGGACTCCTAAAGGAAATCCTGGACTTGGAGCAGATACATAAGAAGAAAATAACAATAGAAACAAGACAGAAGTTAAAGGATAAAAAAGACGAACTAGAGAGACTGATGGAAGAGGAGAGGAGAAGAGTATATAACAAAGTATTAAGTGAAAGATATAGATGGGGAGATAGACCAGGAAAATACTTAATGAGAGCCCTGAATAAAAAGAAAAACAGGAATTATATAGAAAAGATAAAAAGTCCTAAGGGGGAGCTGGTTCATTCAACTAAAGAAATTATTAAAGTATTCACGGAGTATTATAGAAAGTTATATAATATTGGCCATCAAGGTACTCCAAAAGAAACTAGAGAAGGTATTAACGAAAAAAGGATGATATATTTAAAAAATGCGGGATTACCTAAACTCAGTGAAACACAATTGAACTCCTTGGACGTGGAAATTTCCCAGGAAGAAATAGAAGCAGCATTAAGAAGTACAGGGGGGGGAAAAAGCCCTGGCCCGGATGGTTATACAGTTAAGTACTATAAAAAATTTAGTGAATCACTGCTACCGAAGCTGAAGAAGTATATGAACGACTTGGGAGGTGGGATGGAGGGGAGGAGGGAATCCCTTCAGGCCCATGTAGTTCTCATTCATAAGGAGGGAAAAGATCCTTCTCAGTGCTCTAGCTATAGACCAATTTCATTATTGAACACTGATACCAAGTTGTACGCAAAGGTTCTAGCAAACAGGCTGAAAGAACTAATGCCTGAATGGATCCATGGAGATCAGGTGGGCTTTGTCCCAGGGAGAGAGGGCAGAGACAACGGGTTGAGAACTTTAATGCTTATGCAGAAAAGTAGAAAAGGAAAAGCCCCGGTGGTGCTCCTGTCAATTGATGCCGAAAAGGCGTTTGATAGAGTGGACTGGGGCTTTATGATGGACAACTTGGAAGTGCTGGGGATCGGAGAGAGAATGCGGGAGTGGATAGGTATTTTATATAGGGAGCCCACTGCAATCATTACGGTAAATGGGGAGAGGTCGGAATACATTGAGATGTCCAACGGAACAAGACAGGGCTGCCCATTGTCCCCCTTGTTGTACGTTTTGACACTGGAACCCTTGTTGTCAATAATAAGGAATAGTGGAGCGGTAAAGGGAATCCAGATAGAAAATATAGAACATAAGGTAGCGGCCTTTGCGGACGACCTATTGTTCTATGTAGGCAACCCCCGAATAACATTACCAAGTATAATGAAGACCCTGAAGGAGTATGGTGAACTATCAAATCTAAAAATTAACCCAACAAAAACAGAGATCCTGAACATCAATATACCAAAGAGCGAAAAAGAAAAGTTACAAAAAGAATTCCCCTTTATATGGAGAGAAAAAGATATAAAATACCTAGGAATAAAACTGGCTACTTCTTATAAACAACTGTATAGATTAAACTATATTTCTTTGATAAACGAGACTAAAGATGAGTTAAAAAGATTAGAAGGAGGAAATCCATCATGGTTAGGACGTATAAACCTAGTTAAAATGGTAATTATACCTAAAATACTCTATAGATTTCAAATGGTCCCAATTAAACTCCCAGAGGCGTTTTTTAAGATAATGAGAAGAATGTTAACAAGATATATATGGAGGAATAAAAAACCAAGAATATCATACGAAACATTGAGCAGGACTAAAGAGAAAGGGGGAATGGGACTACCTGACGTCAAGAGATATTATAAAGCAGTAATTTTAGCAAGAATATATGACTGGACATTTAACCATAAGGGAAAAAGTTGGGTAAAAATAGAAAACGAACTGAGTGGAATTAGTTTGAGTAAGATGATATGGGTCCCAGCACAATATAGAAGAATTAAAGAAAACACAAGCACTTTCACTTTAAATGTTTTAAGGACATGGGATAATTTACATAAACACATGAAATGGGAATTCAACTCTATATTAATGCCACTTGCAAACACAGAGTTTTTTCCTCCAGGAAAGGAAGAGATATCAGGGAGATGGTTTAAAAAAGAAGATATCCAATTGAGAGATGTATTGGTAGAGGGGGAATTGAGAACATTTAAAGAATTAAAAGAGAGGGGGGGGGATATGTTTAATAGAATAGATGAGTGGAAATATCACCAATTAAAATGTTTCATTGGAAATCTCCCAAAACCTTTGAGATTAAAAAAGGAGTGGAATTTGTTTGAAAGGCTATTAGAAACACGTAGGGATGGGAAACACGGTGTTACAAAAATTTATAGGATCCTCACAGAATTAGACACGGACACAAAGTTAATTTTTATAACAAATTGGGAAAGAGATATGGAGGTGGTGATAGATGAAGATCAACAGAATAAGATATTTAGATTGGTACACGAGAGTGTTAGTATGAGAGACGTCGAGATCAACTATAAATGTCTGACACGATGGCATATTACACCGAGCACTGAGCACAAGATGAGTGGGGAGAATTCAAAAATGTGTTGGAGAGGATGTGGGGAGGAGGGCACGGTGTTCCACATATGGTGGCAATGTCCAAAAATTCAGGTTTTCTGGAAGACAATAGTTAAATTAATAGAAATAATAACTGGAAATGACATAGGGTTAGACCCAACCATGTGCCTCCTGCATAATGTTGAGACAACAGTAAAGAAATATAAAGAATCAGGAGTATGGTATTACCTAAGTGCTGCAAAAGGGTTGATACCTAAGTTTTGGCGGAAGACAGAGGTGCCGATGGAGGAGGATTGGATTAATAGGGTAAACCAGATTAGCAGAATGGAAAAATCATACTATATGCAGGAAGATAGGTTGGAAATATACTATTCGCGATGGGAAAAATGGGAAAAATCAGGAATGAAAGAGAAATATAGAAAATTTTAAACTAGGAAATTAATTAAAGTTAGTGGGTCTTGAGAGATTGGTGATCTTGCAGAGGGGAGGGAGGGGGTGGGGGGTAGAGGTGGGTTGGGAGGGGAGGGAAAGAAAAGAGGTAATTAGAAGGGGGCAAAGTAGAAATGTTTTGATTATTTGTACGTTTGGTCCTCTTCTTATGGAAATTTTGTAATACTATGAAAAACTAATAAATATTTAAATTAAAAAAAAAAAAAAAAAAAAAAAAAAATATTAAATTACTGCAGTTTGGAAAACAGATAATGGATTTAAATTATTTTGAAATCTCACAGGGACTACACTTTGGTTGGTTTCCTTGTATGTACAAGACAAGTATTTCAATGGAAATTGGAAACTGCAACTGACGTATCACTGTATATAGCTTTCGAAAGATAAATATTTATTTGGTTCAGCATTTCATCATAATTTCATATACTTTATTTTTTGGAGAAAGGGAAAAAAGTCGAATTTGTTTATTATTCCAAATAAACTTATGCTTAATTCTGAAAAAAAAAAAAAAAAAAAAAAAAAAAAAAAAAAAAAAACATCCTATGGACAGATGAGACCAACATCAACTTGTACCAGAGTGATGGGAAGAGAAGAGTATGGAGAAGGAACTGCTCATGATCCTAAGCATACCACCTCATCAGTGAAGCATGGTGGTGGTAGTGTCATGGCGTGGGCATGTATGGCTGCCAATGGAACTGCTTCTCCTGTATTTATTGATGATGTGACTGCTGACAAAAGCAGCCGGATGAATTCTGAAGTGTTTCGGGAATATTATCTGCTCATATTCAGCCAAATGCTTCACAACTCATTGGCCGCTTCACAGTGCAGATGGACAATGACCCAAAGCAGACTGCAAAAGCAACCAAAGAGTTTTTTAAGGGAAAGAAGTGGAATGTTATGCAATGGCCAAGTCAATCACCTGACCTGAATCCGATTGAGCATTTCACTTGCTGAAGACAAAACTGAAGGGAAAATGCCCCAAGAACAAGCAGGAACTGAAGACAGTTGCAGTAGAGGGCTGGCAGAGGATCACCAGGGATGAAACCCAGCGTCTGGTGATGTCTATGCGTTCCACACTTCAGGCTGTAATTGACTGCAAAGGATTTGCAACCAAGTATTAAAAAGTGAAAGTTTGATTTATGATTATTATTCTGTCCCATTACTTTTGATCCCTTAACAAGTGGGAGGCACATAGGCAAACTGTTGTAATTCCTACACCGTTCACCTGATTTGGATGTAAATACCCTCAAATTAAAGCTGACAGTCTGCAGTTAAAGCACATCTTGTTTGTTTTATTTCAAATCCAATGTGGTAGTGTATAGAGCCAAAAATGTTAGAATTGTGTCGATGGGATTTTTTTTAGCAAAGACATTGAGCAAAATACATTTTGATGACGAAATTTGATTTTTGTAAGTTTTTTTACTGGACATGTTTAACCGCTTCCATACCGGGCACTTTTACCCCCTTCCTGCCCAGGCCATTTTTCAGGTTTCAGCGCTCTCACACTTTGAATGACAATTGCACGATCATACAACATTGTACCCAAACTAAAACCAACACTGGGGTTTTTATTTTTTGCTAAATTAACAAAAAAAGCATGTTTTTCTTTGTTTCTGTTATAAAAGTTTGCAAATAAATAATTGTTCTTCATAAATTTAGGCCGAGATGTATTCTGCTACATGTCTTTGGTGAAAGTAACCCAAATTAGGATGTATTTTTTAGTTTGTAGGAAAGTTAGAGAGTTCACAAACTATGGTATAGATCTGAATATTGATCAATCCTGAAGTACTGACAGCCAATCTAATTTCTTGAGGTCCAAGAATGTCAGAACGGTACAGATATCCCCCAAATGTCAGAACAGTACAGATATCCTCCAAATGTCAGAATAGTACAGATATCCCCCAAATATCAGAATAGTACAGATATCCCCCAAATGTCAGAACAGTACAGATATCCCCCAAATGTCAGAACGGTACAGATATCCCCTAAACGTCAGAACAGTACAGATATCCCCCAAATGTCAGAACAGTACAGATATCCCCCAAATGTCAGAACAGTACAGATATCCTCAGTCCGATGTACTTCATAAGAGGCATGGCGAGTTTTTTTGAAGTTGTAATTTTTCACAATTTTTTTTTCTACATACTGTCACCAGGGCAGTACAGCGTCTTCATATAACTGGCATGGCGGTGATCAGGGACACTGACTGGTGACAGTATGAAAAAAAAATTATAATTTTTTTTAATTTTCTTATTTTTATTACTTTTTTTTTTCTTTTTTTAAGATTTTTTTTCATATTTCACTATGACCAAAGTGGTACAATGTTACCATAGTAACATTGTACTACTTTGGGGAAGTGATCAGTATTTTTTTTTTTTTACACAATTTGCTTATAACAAAGAATTACTTTGAGAACACGTCCAGTGGCAGCGTACTTTACACCACTACATCCGATGCTTTGCATTGCACTTGGTGATGTAAGGCTTGGATGCAGCTGCTCGGCCATAGAAACCCATTCCATGAAGCTCTCTACGCTCTGTTGTTGGGCTCATCTGAAGGCCACACCAAGTTTGGAGATCTTTAGCTATTGACTCTGCAGACAGTTGGGGACTTCTGCGCACTGTGCGCTTTAGCATGTGCTGACCCAGCCCTGTCATGTGACGTGGCCTACCACTTGGTGGCTGAGTTGCTGTTGTTCCCAGTTGCTTCCACTTTGTTATAATCCCACTAACAGTTGAGCGTGGAATATTTAGTAGCCAGGAAATGTCACGGATGGACTTATTGCCCAGGTGGCCACCTATCACGGGACCACGCTTGGAGTCACTGAGCTCCTGAGAGCGACCCATTCTTTCATAAATGTTTGTAGAAGCAGTCTGCATGCCTAGGGGCTTGATTGTATACACCTGTGGCCATGGAGGGGATTGGAGCACCTGAATCACATGATTTGGAGGGCGGAGCCAATACTTTTGGCAAAATAGTATAAATATATCTCCTGTATGATAATAATAATAGTATCCAGGAATGGTGAGAGCTGAGAGATCAGGGAAGAAGCACACAGCATTGGTCACACTGCGCATGAAAGGAAGTGGAGGACATTCTGGTATCCATGGCGACGTTTGAAGCAACGCCAGGAAGTAAAGCTCTCTCATGTGACAGGACGCTCCGCCCACCCCTCATGCCTGGTCATATGATCGTGACGTCACACGGCCCGGGAAGAAAGCGGGCGGTGGTGTTGTGAGGGGAGCGGAGAGGGAGCTCCAGAACCGGGGAGGTAATGTGTGAGGGGAGCCGGGGATGTGACGGGGATGTGACGGGGAGGGCGGCCTCCTGTGTGTAGAGGAGGATGTGTGTGTTCAGCCTGGCCCATAGATCTGAGGGGGAGGGGCTCATTCACACAAGGTGTGCGTCTGCCGGTCTATGGTGTGCACACGCACGTTGAAATGCATTGTAGAAAGCGAAACAGTTTTTTTTCTTTTTAAACTTTATTGAACCAGAAGCCACATTTCTTCTATGCACAGCACCACGTTGAGGTGCAGTATGGCACAATGCAGTGCGGTCTAAATGTTCTCCACGTCCATTGGTGGCTACGGTGCACGCGGCTGAGCTATACGGCCTCATTGGTGGCTGGGGTGCACGCGGCTGAGCTGTACGGCGTCATTGGTGGCTGGGGTGCACGCGGCTGAGCTGTACGGCCTCATTGGTGGCTGGGGTGCACGCAGATGAGCTGTATGGCGCCATTGGTGGCTGGGGTGCACGCGGCTGAGCTGTACGGCGTCATTGGTGGCTGGGGTGCACGCGGCTGAGCTGTACGGCCTCATTGGTGGCTGGGGTGCACGCAGATGAGCTGTATGGCGCCATTGGTGGCTGGGGTGCACGCGGCTGAGCTGTACGGCCTCATTGGTGGCTGGGGTGCACGCGGCTGAGCTGTACGGCGTCATTGGTGGCTGGGGTGCACGCGGCTGAGCTGTACGGCGTCATTGGTGGCTGGGGTGCACGCGGCTGAGCTGTACGGCGTCATTGGTGGCTGGGGTGCACGCGGCTGAGCTGTACGGCGTCATTGGTGGCTGGGGTGCACGCGGCTGAGCTGTACGGCGTCATTGGTGGCTGGGGTGCACGCGGCTGAGCTGTACGGCGTCATTGGTGGCTGGGGTGCACGCGGCTGAGCTGTACGGCGTCATTGGTGGCTGGGGTGCACGCGGCTGAGCTGTACGGCGTCATTGGTGGCTGGGGTGCACGCGGCTGAGCTGTACGGCGTCATTGGTGGCTGGGGTGCACGCGGCTGAGCTGTACGGCGTCATTGGGTGCTGGGGTGCACGCGGCTGAGCTGTACGGCGTCATTGGTTGCTGGGGTGCACGCGGCTGAGCTGTACGGCGTCATTGGTTGCTGGGGTGCACGCGGCTGAGCTGCACGGCGTCATTGGTTGCTGGGGTGCACGCGGCTGAGCTGTACGGCCTCATTGGTGGCTAGGGTGCATACAACTAAGCTGTACGGTGTCGTTTGTTGCTAGGGTGCACGCGGCTGAGCTGCACGGCGTCATTGGTGGCTAGGGTGCACGCGGCTGAGCTGTACGGCGTCATTGGTTGCTAGGGTGCACGCGGCTGAGCTGTACGGTGTCGTTTGTTACTAGGGTGCATGCTGCTGAGCTGTACGGCATCATTGGTGGCTAGGGTGCATGCGGCTCAGCTGTACGGTGTCATTTGTTACTAGGGTGCATGCCACTGAACTGAACGGTGTCATTGGTTGTTGCAAACAATGATGTTGTGGCCCGGCCTCCAGAGCCCCCAGCAGTGCAGGTAGCTGAGCCGTACAGCATCATTGGTTGTTATGGTGCGCCATGACACCCAGTGATGCTGTTTGACCCAGACATAAGCCAGTTTCCAGACAACTAATGACTTTTTTGTGTCATTGGTTGCTGAGACGCTGGCAGCTGGGTCACGCAGCATCGTTGGTTGCTAGGGTGCAAGTAGCAGAGCTGTACACTATTATTCGTTGTTGTGGTGCACCATATCACCCAGTGATCCTGTCTGGTCCAGCATGCCACCAGCTAATCGACAAACCATCAACTAATTCTGTGGCTAGGATGCTGGTGGCTGTGCTGGACGATATCATTGGAGGCTGGGGTGCGGAGGCTGAGCTGTAAAGCTCCATTAGTTGTTATTGTGGACCATAACAACCAATGGCGCTGTCTTGCCCAGTCATCACTAGCATCCTAGCAACCAATAATGCTATGTGTGTTTGCTTGCTAGGATGCTGGCAGCTGGCCCACACAGCATCATTGGTTGCTAGTGCGCAGGTAGCTGAGCAATACAGCATCACTGATTGTGATGGTGCACCACAACAACCAATGACACGGTCTGGCCCTGCCAACAGTAGCATATTAGCAGCCAATGACGGTTTATGTCTTTGGTTGCTAGGACACTAGCCACTGGGCCACACAGTGGTATTGGTTGTTAGGGGGCATGTGGCATAGTACAGCATCACTGGTTGTTGCAAACAGTGATATTCTGGCCCGGCCACCAGCATCCAAGCTCCAATGACACCATGTGTTACTGGTTGCTGGGCTGCAGGCAGTTGTACAGCTGTACAGCGTAATTGGTTGTTATGGTGCAACATGATAACCTTTGACACTGTCTGCCCCAGCCACCACTGTCATCCTAGCAATTAGTGTTGCTATGTGTCATTGGTTGCCAGGATGTTGGTAGCTGGGCTGCACAGCATCCTTGGTTGCTAAGATGAGCAGAACAGAATCGATTGTTACAGTGCACAGTAACAACCAGTGATCAGCGTCTTAGCAACCAATGACTGTGTGTCATTGGTTGCTAGGGTGCAGACAGCCGAGCTTTAAAGCATCAATTGTTTTTATGGTGCACTTAACTTCTTGGCGCCAGCCGAACGCAAATGTGCGGCCTCCCGGCATCTGGGCCTAGACGCCGAGCGACCGCACATTTGTGTTCTATTAAAAAAAAACGTGCTGAGAGCGCACGCCCTGCATACTCCCAGCACACACCTCCGGTTCTCATGGAAAGGTCCCGATCTCTTTCGATCTGGACCTTTCCCGATCATGTGACCCTAAACCCCATCCTGGCTTCTGAAACCCTTAAAGGACCGGGAGGCACCGGCGCCAAGGGGTTAACAACCAGTGATGCTGTCTGGCCTAGGCACCACCATCATCCTAGCATGCAATGATGGCATGTGTCATTGGTTGCTTGGATGCTGGCGGCTGGGGCACTCATTGAATGCTAGGATGCAGGCAGCTGAACTGTACACATCATAGTTACGGTGCACCATAACAACCAGTGACACTGACCCAGCTGCCACTAGCATCCTGGCAACCAATGATGTGGCTTTGGTTGCTAGGACTCTGGAAGCTGGGATGCACAGCATCATTAGTTGCTAGAATGCAGGCAGCTGAATTGTACAAGGTCATTGACTGTTATGGTGCACCAACAACCAATGGCACTGTCTGGCCCAGCCGCCACCAGTGTCTTGGTCGCGTTGCCTTGTGTATACAGGTACTAGGCTGCACTGAGGACATGGTGTCTGGTATGAACACTCAGGCCTTATTACCATCCCTTACCGAGTGGCACCTGAGGTGGCGGCCTCATTGGTGTCACACACCTTGGCCTCAGATAATGGACCGAAAAACCTTTTGTACTCCAGATTACACCGTGTTCTAAATTATTACGCAAATTATATTTTTCTCATTTACCTAAATAATTGATGTAAATAACAGTCGGCATAATTCTCATGTTACAACTATTCAGAGTACAATTCACATTTTATTGAACAAACCTCCTAATGATAACAGGATTTTTGTTCCAAATTATTCCGCACAGTAAGTTTCCAAACACTTTATAGGTTGTAAAGAACTGAAAATTGTCATTTGTTGTGTTTGCAGCATATTTACTGAAATCAAAAGCTATTTCAATCAAACTTTTAACAACATTTTAACTTTTTAAACATTTGAACCGGTCACGTTACATTGTAACATAGGACCCCTTATCTGATAGCAGATCACAAGTCTTGCATCCATTGAACTTGTGAGTTTTTGGACAGTTTCTGCTTGAATTTGTTTGCAAGATGTCAGAATAGCCTCCCAGAGCTGCTGTTTGGATGTAAACTGCCTACCACCCTCATAGATCTTTTGCTTGAGGATGCTCCAAAGGTTCTCAATAGGATTGAGGTCAGGGGAGGATGCAGGCCACACCATGACTTTCTCTCCTTTTATCCCCATAACAGCCATTGATGCAGAGGTATTCTTTGCAGCATGAGATGGTGCATTGTCATGCATGAAGATGATTTTATTACGGAAAGCATAGTTCTTCCTTCTGTACCAGGGAAGAAAGTGGTCAGTCATAAACTCCACATACTTTGCATATGTCATCTTTACACCTTCAGGGACCCTAAAGGGGCCGACCAGCTCTGTTCCCATGATTCATGCCCAAAACATGACTCCACCACCGCCTTGCTGACGTCGCAGCCTTGTTGGAACAGGGTGGCCGTCCACCAACCATCCACTACTTTATCCATCTGGACCATCCAGGGTTGCACGGCACTCATCAGTGAACAGGACTGTTTGAAAATTAGTCTTCATGTATTTTTTTGCCCAATGCAGCCGTTTCTGCTTGTGAGCATTGGTTATTGGTGGCCGAATAGAAGGTTTATGCACAGTTGCAGGACTCTGGAGGACTCTACACCTTGATGTCCGTGGGACTCCAGAGGCACCAGCAGCTTCAAATATCTGTTTGCTGCTATGTAATGGGATTTTAGCAGCTGCTCTCTTGATCCGATGCATGGATCTGGCAGAAATCTTCCTCAATGTGCCTTTATCTGCACCAACCCGTCTGTGCTCTGAATCAGCCACAAATCTCTTCATAGTGCGATGATCACGCTTACGTTTTCGTGAAATATCGAATGTTTTCATCCCTCGTCCAAGGCATCGAACTATTTCACTATTTTCGGCAGCAGAGAGATCTTTTTTCTTCCCCATATTGCTTGAAAATGGTGCTCTGCCTAATAATGTGGAACACCCTCCTTTAGTAGTTTTTCCTTAAATTGTGCTCACCGGCCAATCTAATTATCACAGGTGTCCCAGATTGTTTTCAGTGATCAAAAGAGCCCTGACACACAATGCCATCCATGAGTTAAACTGAAAAACTAAATATTTCATCTTTGTGACACTTAAATAGAATTTGCATAATAATTTGGAACGTGGTGTAGTAGGCAGTCTGTGATGGATCTGCAGTGTGCCATGGACATCCAAGGCGGGAATGCCAGGGATTACGTACTCTGCACCCCAGTACCCTGATAGTGCCCATGGAGATGATTTATAATATTACTGGCTACAAAGTTTAGCCGGATCCGCAGTTTGGGGGAAAAACGTTTTTTTAGAACAAAATAAATCATTTAATATGTATGCTGACCGCCACCGGTTTGCGCAGGCTGACCGCCACCGGCTGCCATTGATTTGTACAGACTGACCGCCACCGACTGCCACTGGTTTGCGCAGGCTTACCGCCACCGGCTGCCACATTTGTGGAGCATCCCCATTAAACTCAATAGCTAAGTTAGACAGGCGGCACTGCCTGTCAAACTGCACCTTAAGTTAAAAATGTGGTTGCAGCATTTTTACAGCCCCCCTGTTGGGACAGTTTGGGGCAGTCTTAAAACTGTGGCTCAGCCACCTGTTTTTCCTAGGGATGCCCTGATATAGCAAAAAGACTTTTATCAGCATTGTGCCGATATAGGTGCCGATACATGCAAAGTCGCGTCTCATAGACGTTCATGCAAAAAACGCCCCCTAGTGACTTTAATGCAAAATCGCGTCTCGTAGATTTTCATGCAAAGTCGAGTCCACATTGACTGCAATGCAAAATTGCCAGCCACATTAATTAAAAAAAAAAAAAAATATATAAATATAAATATATATATATATATATATATATATATATATATATATAAAATTAAAAACTGCGTTTTGGTTTTCAGCAAAGTGCATCCTGAATTTTTGGTTTCAGCACCAGAATTTTCATTTCGGTGCACCACTAATTTTTACTGTTTGAAAGAGCACTAATGCAGGCCGTAGAAGATGCAAAATCAAATTGACAATTCATGTCGATAGTCAAATCAAATTAATTTGTTTTTCGCATCTTTAGTGTGCCAGCTGTGATGTGCGATTTTTGTGCTGCAGTCAAAAGTGCCTAATTCCACATGCTGGATTTCCTTTTTTTTTTTTTTTTTTTTTTGCAGAAAAATGAAACCAATGATGGCACAATCGTATGCGCCATTTTCATTTTTCGATCAACAGAACACTTGGTTTTTGACTCATCTATGGCCTACTTAAGGCCGCTTTCCATTTCCACTGCTTTCCACCGATCCGTTTTCTTATATATATCTATATCTCTCACAAGGGTTCAACAACTTATCAAGAAGCCATATATCTTCCTTGAATTCTGTGACCCATACTCACTATGCCCTGTGAGTAGGCACTGCTGTGCCACACATTTCACAGAGCCCGCCTTCTGAGAGGAGGAGTTTCAGGAGGCAGAGTGAGTACAGGAATTACTACTTTCAGGCTGCAAGGTACCATGGGATATGTAGTCCTTAGAAATGGAGGAGAAGCTGCAAAGCACGCAGGGAATGCAGCAAGTTGCAGAAAGAGACAGGCCAGCAGATAGGCAGCACCCACAACATGAAAGGAGATTTTGGATATTGGGTTGTCAGAAGTATTTGTGTTATTACAATGCTGATGTTATAAAATTAAAGTGTATGCTGTAACCAGAGATCTCCTTTTTCAACTGGTTTTAAAGTCAGAAAGTTTTTTTTAACCTTCATCCATTCTATGCATTAAGATGAAAAAAATCTTCTGGGTGCTGTCGCAAACGTGCGCCCCAGAGACTGATGCAGTCTGCCATTTTGTTAAGAGTAGCCATGTTATTCCCTCATTCTCCTTCCCCCTCCCTTCCTGAGAGGCACAGTGGTGTGTGTGTGTGTGTGTGTGTGTGTGTGTGTGTGTGTGTGTGTGTGTGTGTGTGTGTGTGTGCGCGCGCGCGCGCGCTGGTTATGGGTCACTGGCCGGCCAAGGGATCTCTAGCTAGGTGCCGAGCTGTCTGTGAAAGCTGTATCCTTTCTCACCTAGGAAGAGATAGGACCAGCTTTCCCAAAAGAGCTGGAGTCTCACTGGCCAAAGTACCTGTGTAATGTCACGCCTCGTGAAAAGATAACAGAGCCTTCCCAGGAGTTCAAGGCATTCCCAAGAAGCCCACACCAGATAACATTTTTAAGAAATCAATTTTTCCCCTATGTCTCATAGCTTGGAATATGAAAGACTTACATAAAAGCCAGACACCTCGTCAGATGGCCAATGCGCAGGCGAACAGCTTGATGGGTCACTCGCTTATCTCGGACCATCAGGGAAGCCGAAAGAACTTGTGAACCGTGCAATATATAATTTCATAATTCATATCTAAATAATCCCCAGGCTTGTCTGCATAATAATATACCCACGGGTGGACTGTCGCTTGTGCAGATGGGAAGTTATGGACCAGAATATGAATTATGAAAGATGTTGGCTCCAGTTTAGGGTTCCGCCTGACGATCCCTCCATAAACGGGATTGGTCTTTTACTTCAGAACCACCCCCTGCTGGGAAACTTTAAAGCAGGCTGTCAAGCCTAAGAGTAGTGAGTTGAAGACATCTCCCAATTTTAACATCAATATACCACATAGGGAGACCTGTACCTTTCGCTCTGAAACGTGATCTGCTTACATCCAAGGCTTAATGGCAAGTAACTTAACCCTTTAACGTCTCCCTGTTATCTCTTGGCTGTGCTGTTTTCTGTACGTATGTGTGTGTGTATTATGACCAAGTTATGCAGTCGATTATATCAACCATTATAGTGTTATAGCTGGACGCAGAGTTTCCTCTTTCTCTGATCAAAAAGGAGGTGGTGGCAGTGTGAAGGGGTAATTGCGTAATCAACCTGACCCAGTAACAATTGATTCAGGCTGCTGGCACATCAATCGGTATCCATTAGCTGGAAAATCGTTGTGCTGGGTGTGGCATTGTTATGCACGTCACATCGCGGTTGTAGATCGGTTAGCCCTTCGGTCACGAGTTTGGTGAGAAGGTCTGGGATCTGACGCCGCGATCGTGACTGGTGCTTCTCCTCCCTCAGCCCCCCCCCCCCCCATGCTGCTTACATTGAGTCTGATCTCAATCCAGCGGTGTGCATGAGAGCCTCGGCTCTCTCGGGTGTCTTTTCATTGGCTCACACTGCAGTGGGAGCCATGGGCTGCTGCTGCTGCTGCTGTCAGTCGCAAGTAGTGAGCCAATGAGGAGAGAGCGGGGGGCAGGGCCAAGTGGCGCTCTCTGTGTGAATAGACAATGGCCATTTACAGGAGTGTGGCTCAAGTGTCCTCATAGCAAGAGGCTTGTGAGTGGGGGGAGAAGCCAGGACTGCCTGCAGGGGACCTAAAAAGAGGAGGGTCAGGGCTGCTCTGTACAAAACCCTTGGGGACCCCAGGTCACCAGAACTAGTGTCCCCATTGGAAGATTTCCCCTCTATTTATTTTCTGGGATACAGAGCAGTTAAGTATGACGTGGTTTTTTTTTTTTTTTTGAGAATTTTTAGAATAACTACTTTGCTCATTTTGTGGCTTCTTGATAAGTTGTTGTGGCCATGTACTTTAGCATAACGTTGTAATTTGTCACTTCTGCATTTATCTTCCTGTTGTGACCGTAGTAGGCTGCCATCTGTTCTGATTCTTGCTGCACATATTCAGCTCTTACTAGATTTTTAATGAATGGCCTTCAATTAATATTCACAGACAAAGAGCCGAATGCGCATAACTAAAGTGTGTGTGTTGTGTGTTTTTTTTTTTTTTTTTTTTACAAGGTGAAAAACTTCACCTTGTTAACAAAAAGTCAGCAGCTTCAAATACTGTGGCTGCTGACTTTTTAAAAAAAACACACAATTACTTGTCCCAGGATCCAGCGATGACATCACCTGACCTGGCTTTTTGCTGGTTTTCGGGTCCAGGCGCCGACGTCTTAAAGTAGAACTATAGGCAAAACTTTTTTTTTTTCATTTTGGATAGAGTAAGGGAGGGTTATAACCCCTCGTGACACTGCGCGGCGTCAGACCCCAGCCCTTCTCACCAACTTGTGACTGAAGGACCAGCTGATCTCAGATCGTGCTGTCACTTGCGTAACAATGCCACTCTCAGCTGCACCCTGCACAAAGATTTTCCAGCTTGCTGGACCGCAATCTATGTGCCAGCAGCCTGAGAGCGATTATTACTGGGTCAGGTTAATTACGCAATTAACCCTTCACACTGCCACCACCACTTTTTTTTTTTTTTACAGAGAAAGAGGAAACTCACAAATCTTAGCAGTAACACTATGATATTAGAATAAGCGTCTGTATACACTGTCACCACAGACAGATGTATTCAGAGGATTTATACATACAGTAGCAATCTCCAGAGACAGGGATTCTTAGTTTGCATTAAGAGCTTTAGAAACAGTTCAACACTTTTCAGAAAATAGGATTTATTACTAAAAAGGTCAAAATGGTGCAATTAAAATATATTTACAGAAAAAATGTAACAAATATCTATATAGAGAGAGAGCGCAAAAAAACAGAGAAATAAAAGAAAGAAGTTTCAGAAGGTAGGATACTTGCAAAAGTCCTTGGTTTGAACAGAGTCCAATCGTCCAAACAAAAAGATTGCCTTTCTCCCAAAGATGGTTCCTGATGTTAAAAGGGAGATATCTTACTTTCTCCAGGCATGTCAGCCTTTTTTCTAGTATCTCAAAAGGGTGTCTCCTGAAAGCAAAGAGCCAATTGCATCATTTGGGGATGGGTGTTAGGCGGTGAGCAAGGTTATGACCAAATCCCTTACAAGTTCATACTACGGTCAATAACCTTCAATGGGTACATGTAGCATCCTAGCAACTGGAAGATTAATATTTAGAATCGTATTCCAAACATACAGATACCAAATTGTAGCATATCCTGCCACTCCGGATAAAAGATATTGCTTTCTACCCTCTTGTAGGCGCTACATAGGGATGTAAGGTGTCATGTGACTCATATTAAAATGACCTATCTGAATATATACTTCATATCAATGTGCCCAGTTCCTGCTGAAGTTTATGAATTTGTATGAAAAATTACTCGTGGGATGTACGGTTTATGGCACCCTCTGCTGTCATGCTTGCAGGTCGTGACCGACTGAGTTATGGTTTCACGACTGGCCAGAGGAAAGTGTTTGTCAAGCAGACATTCTGGAACCAGGCTAATTAGGGATTTACAGCCATGATATGCACTTTCGACCCCAGGTCGTTTACAGACCACATTCCATACAAAAGGGAGGGAGACGTAGGAAGACAAAATGGTAGATCTTTACAAAATGGTTGCCAGCGTCCATGTGTCTAAGTGCACAATTGCCACACCCCTGTTTTTTTGTTTTTTTTTTGCCATCTGTGACTCATTGGGGAGATTTCCCTTCACTTCCTGTCCCAAGCCAAACAGGAAGTGAGAGGAAATCCCTTCTAACTAAGGGAATTCCTTGGGGATCCCCAGGTCACCAGAACTAGTGTCCCATTTAAAGATTTCCCCTCTTTCTTTTTTGGGGACAACCTAAAATATGTGATTTTCTTCCCTCTCAATAATGGTGAACAGGACAAATAGAGAGGGTGAATCTCCCTAATAGGGGGCACAGACAGCAATAAAAGCTGACAGGGGTTCTCATCCCTCTTTACTCTGTGTAAAAAAAAAAAAAAAAGTTTTGCCTTTAACTGTGGGAAGCCAAATGTGACTCCTTGTGTCTCCACAACCAGCTGTGCATGCGCAAATCACACTGCACCCAGACCTCTGACATGTCCCAAAAGGCAGCAGCGGAAGGGGGGAGAGGAATTTCCACTCCATTCACCTTGGCGGCCGGAGCGGAATTGGAAGCGGGTACTTGTCAAAATCAGGTACCCATTGCCGCTCCCCTCCCAAAAGACACTCCAAACATGGCAGAGGAGGAAATGCAGAACTTCCCCTCTTGGGTGAACTTCTGCTTTAAGAAAGAGGTTTGCTTCATCAAACTTGACTCAAACATCATGCAGAGTTTTCCAGCTTTATTAAAGTGGTTGTGAAGGCTCAAGGTTTTTTTTATCTTTTATGCATTCTATGCATGAAGGTAAGAAACCTGTGTGCAGCATCACCCTCAGCCCCCCCCCAATGCTCACCTAAGCTCCCTCTTGATCCAGCTATCCCAGGACTTCCTCTTCTCATTGGCTGAGACGGATGCAGGAGCCATTGGCTTCCACTGCTGTCAGTCACAGCCAGTGAGGCAATGAGGAGAGAGAGGGGGTGGGGCTGAGCTGCGGGACACACAGAACTGTGGGTGCCTCTATAGCAAGCTGCTTACCGTGGGGGCAGCAGACAGGAGGTAGGGGCCAGGAGAATGTGTGGGGGACCCGAGAAAAGGAGGATCCAGGGTTGCTCTGTGCAAAACCACTACACACAGCAGGTAAGTATAACATGTTCTTTTTGTTTTATGTATTTTTTTTATGTACTGCTACAGGGCGGCAGGGGTGCGCAAAATCATATGTGTGTGTGTGTATATGTATGTATGATTTTGCATTTCTGGGTAGGGGGCGCGCACATACCTGCGCCACCATTCGCAGCTGTGGTTGTCAATCACCAGGTCCCAGCCGGTGATTACCCGCCAGCGCCCGGTGATTACCGAGCATCTCCGACAGGAAGGAGGACTGCTTTGTTTACTAACAGTCCTCCTTCCTGTTGGCTCAGGCACACTGCTCTGGATGGCTGTGTCATCCAGAGCAGTGTGCTTACAGTGAAGCACACAGACACCTCCCCCATAGTAAAATGCTCCCAGCACACAGTTAACCCTTTGATCGCCCCTCATGTTAACCCCTTCTTGCCCAGTGCCATTAGTACAGTGTCAGTGCTTTTTTTTTTTTTTTTTTCTTTTTTTTTAATAGCACTGATCACTGTATTGGTGTCACTGGGAATGTCAGTGACACCAAGTCAGTTCCCCCCCAGTGTGAGAATGCCCAAATAGTTTTTTTTTTTTATAGCTCAAAAAATAAAAGCCACAGGTGATCAAATACCACTGAAAGAAAGCTCAATTTGTGGGGAATAAAAGGACGTAAATTTTATTTGGGTGCAGCGTTGCATGACCGCACAATTGTCAGTTAAAATAACGCAGCACTGCAACACAAAAAATGGTCTGGTCATTAAGGGGGTAAATCCTCAGGAGGACAAGTGGGCAGGGGCATGAGGCCAGACGTATCGGCGAAGGACTCCAGAAATGGAGGATCAGGGCTGCTCTGTGCAAAACCGCTTCACCGAGCAGGTAACTATAACCTGTTTGTTATTAAAAAAAAAACAAAAAAAAAACCTACCTTTTTAATATCACTTTAAGCCCCCTTGCAGTGGGGCAGAGAAATAAGCTATAATACTTGCCTTATTATTTGCTCCAGCCAAGAATTTTCATACAATTCGTACCATAACTACTACTAAATGAAAAAAAAAAATTGCCTTTAATATCACTTTAAAGTGATTCTAAAGGTTCAGCTTTAAAAAAAATAAAAATAATATAACAAACCTGTTATACTTATCTGCTCTGCGCAGTGGTTTTGCACAGAGCAGACCCAATCCTCCTCAGGTCCCCCACCAGCACTCCTGGCCCCTCCTTCCTACCGAGTGCCCCCAGATCATACAGCTTTCTACGGGGGCACCCAAGCAGGTTCGCTCCTAAGTCACTGCCCTGCGTGTCCATTCACACATAGAGCTGTGGCTCGGCCTCGGCCCCTCTCACTTCTCATTGACTCACGGGCTGTGATTGACTATTGGCTCCCGCTGCTGTCTCAGCCAATGAGGAGAGAGCCAATGCTTTTGTGCACATCACTGGATCGTGATGGGACTCGGCTAAATATCGGGGGGGCTGAGGGGGGAGCTGCACACAAGTTTTTTTTTTGTTGTTCTTTTTTCAGCCTTTAGGCTACGTTCACACTTGATTTTATTTCTAACTCTTTCCAAACGCCCCTATAGCATTAGACAGGCCTTTGGGAAGCGTTAACGCTCCCCAAACGTCCTGTGTGCGGTTTTGAGGCATTTGATAGGCGTTTGCCAAGCGTTAAAACCGCACCACAAATGCCTATAATGAAGTTAAATTGTATTAACGCTCCGCAAACGCCTCGCAACCGCACCGCAAACGCCTGCCAGGCGTTTGAGGAGCAGCACCATAGACTTGAATGGGAGCCTTCAACTCCTCCTGACTCAACATGAGGCACCAGTTTTGACCTGACACTAACGCTTCAGTGTGAACAGCACTGTGTGCTGCCATGTGTAGAATTTTCATAGGCGTTTGAGAAGCGTTAAAAATGCTTCCCTGACGCCTGCTGACAAAGCTAGTGTGAACGTAGCCTAACTCCTGCCAATGCCCCTATAGCGTTTGACAGGCCTTAGACAGGCGTTCGGGAAGCGTTTTAACCACTTCCCGACCGGCTGTTGTATATAAACGGCCGGATGGTGGCACTGCAGGGTCGGGTGGCCGTGCCCGGCGATCCGGTGCCCGCTGTGTCCTCCAGACACAGTGAAACATCGATCGTCGGACGGGACCTCTGTGTGAGGTCCCGATCATGTGATCACTGATTGGCCAATCGGTGATCACATGCAGAGCAGTAAGCAAGATGTCACTTCTGACATCATTGCTTACTACGTGTGAAATCTGTGAATGATTTCAGAGGTCACATGATACAAGGCTATTCACAACAGCCTTGTACCATGTGACAAGCTGTGACCAATCACAGCTCACTCAGTACTTCTCTGAGTGCAAGAATGCAGACAGAGAGAAGGAGAAATTATTGCTTTTACATCCTATATGGGTGTAAAAGCAATCAGTGTAAAAAAAATAAAATAAAATCTTCACCCCCCCCAAAAGTAGTACAGTGTCACCATGGTGACACTGTACTGCTAGGGTGACAGTATGTAAAATAATATAAAAAAATAAATAAAAATGTAATAAAGAGTGTTTAAAAATTATAATTTTTGGTTATAAACTAATTTTGGCTTTTTTTTTTTTTTTTTACTAAAAAGATAACGGAATAAATTTTGGCCAAGATTTATGATGAAATATTTATTTGCAAAATTTTATAAGACACTTTTTTTCAAAATTTTTGGACATTTTCATTTACATAGCAAAAAAAATAAAAATCCCAGCGGTGAATAAATACCACCAAAATTAAAGTTTTATCTGTCTCAAAAAAAATGGTAAAAAATTCATATGGGTACAGTGTTGCATGACCGCGCAATTGTCATTCAAAGTGTGATAGCGCTGAAAATTGGCCTGGGCAGGAAGGGGGTGAAAGTGTCCGGACTGTAAGTGGTTAAAGCTCCCCAAGTGCCCTATGCGCGTTTTTGAGGCGTTTTATAGGTGTTTGCAAAGTGTTACAAATGCACCACAAACGCCTATAATGAAGTTTAATTGTATTAACGCTCCGCAAACGCCTGCCAGGCGTTTGAGAAGCGTTACCATTGACTTGAATGAGAAGCTTCAGCTCCTCCTGACTTGACATGAGGCATCAGTTTTGCCGCTAACGCTTCAGTGTGAACAGCACTGTGTGCTGCCATGTGCAGAATTTTCATAGGTGTTTGAGAAGCGTTAAAAACGCTTCCCAAATGCCTGTCTGACGCCTGCTGACAAAGCTAGTGTGAACAGAGCCTTGCACTTTAATCTTTCAGCACTTTATTCCTGATATATTTTGAAGTGAAGGTAAAAACCCCATTTACATAAATTTCAATGTAACGTCTTTTTATCAGTGATCTCTTCTATCACCAGTGAGCTGTGTTTTCCCTGCTCTTGTCATGTGCTCTGTTAGGCAGATAAGAGAGATGTAAGCAGGATATAGCAGAAAGGCGGCCTTTGTGTGATTGCAGTGTGTGCTTCTCCTGATACTGACTCATCACATGCTGCCTCTCCACCCCACAGATCTGTCGAGGTTTCTTTTCTCTCCACCATGGGAGCCATCAAAATCTCCCCGGACTACAACTGGTTTCGAAGCACGGTCCCGCTGAAGAGGGTATGTCATGTTTAAAGTGCCTCTTTTGCCTCTTTCTCTTTTTTTTTTTTTCCTTACTCCATAAGTTTAAACATAGATATATGCTACAATGAATTGATGAGATAGTTACTTTGTAATAACACATCTACATTTCTAGACCGCTTACAGCTATTATGCAGATTTTAATGTTGCTAAATTTATTTATGCATTTAAACTCATGAATTATACATTAAAGTGGATCTAGACGGCATCTGAGCACCACAAATCAAAAATCCTTCTTAATCTAACCACAGCTTACAAAGCCATCCACAACACTGCCCCCAGCTGCATCGCAAACCTCATCCACAGATATCGCCTTCCCATAATATCTTCCTCTCTAGGTTCCCTCATCACCTCCTCCAGGACTTCTCCAGAGCCTCTCTCATTCTCTGGAACTCCCTACCACAGCATGTCCGGTCAGCCCCCACCCTGTCTGACTTTAGGCGATCTTTGAAAACTCACTTCTTCAGGGAAGCCTACCCCACCTCCACCTAAGAACTGTACTTGAATCACCTCCACCTAAGAACTGTACTTGAATCACCTCCGCCTATGAACTGTACTTGAATCACCTCCGCCTATGAACTGTACTTGAATCACCTCCGCCTAAGAACTGTACTTGAATCACCTCCGCCTAAGAACTGTACTTGAATCACCTCCGCCTAAGAACTGTACTTGAATCACCTCCACCTAAGAACTGTACTTATCACCTCCGCCTAAGAACTGTACTTATCACCTCCGCCTAAGAACTGTACTTATCACCTCCGCCTAAGAACTGTACTTAAATCACCTCCACCTAAGAACTGTACTTATCACCTCCGCCTAAGAACTGTACTTATCACCTCCGCCTAAGAACTGTACTTATCACCTCCGCCTAAGAACTGTACTTATCACCTCCGCCTAAGAACTGTACTTATCACCTCCGCCTAAGAACTGTACTTATCACCTCCGCCTAAGAACTGTACTTGAATCACCTCCGCCTAAGAACTGTACTTGAATCACCTCCGCCTAAGAACTGTACTTGAATCACCTCCGCCTAAGAACTGTACTTGAATCACCTCCGCCTAAGAACTGTACTTGAATCACCTCCGCCTAAGAACTGTACTTGAATCACCTCCGCCTAAGAACTGTACTTGAATCACCTCCGCCTATGAACTGTACTTGAATCACCTCCGCCTATGAACTGTACTTGAATCACCTCCGCCTAAGAACTGTACTTGAATCACCTCCGCCTAAGAACTGTACTTGAATCGCCTCCACCAGATCATCCTCCGCAGTTATCGCCGCCATCCACAACACTGCCCCTAGCTACATCACCAACCTTATCCACAGATATCGCCCAAATCGCCCACTCCACCCCTCCCCATGATATCCTCCTCTCTAGCTCCCTCATCACCTCCTCCCACGCTCGCCTCCAGTACTTCTCCAGAGCCTCTCCCATCCTCTGGAACTCCCTACCACAGCATGTCCGGTCAGCCCCCACCCTGTCTGCCTTTAGGCGATCTTTGAAAACTCACTTCTTCAGGGAAGCCTACCCCACCTCCTCCTAAGAACTGTACTTGAATCACCTCCACCAGATCATCTCCCGCAGCTATCACCTTTTGTATCACCTCCCCCTTCCTTTAGATTGTAAGCTCCACGAGCCGGGCCCTCCTATTCCTTCTGTACTGAAATGTATTGTAATTGTATCATCTCCTTTATATTGTAAAGCGTTGGGCAAACTGTTGTCGCGATATAAATCCTGTATAATAATAATAGTAGGGCAGCACAGTGGGTAAATGGTTAGCACTTCCACCTGGCAGTACTCGGGTCGTTGGTTCGAATCCCAACCGTGGCACCACCTGCCTGGAGTTTGCATGTTCTCCCTGTGTGGGTTACTCAAGTTTCCTCCCACACTCCAAAGACATGCTGGTAGGTGAATTGGTTGCTGTCCAAATTGGCCCTTGTATATGAATGTGAGTTAGGGACCTTAGATTGTATGCTCCTTGAGGGTTAGGGACTGATGTGAATGTACAATATATAGGTAAATGCTGTGTAAATTGACGGCGCTATATAAGTACCATAAATAAATCATAATATTCAAAGTAAACGTCCCCATCCATCCACGTCTCCATGCTTTATTTTGAGGAGGAATCTCTTGAAAAACACCCCCTAGCATTTCTGGCCATGGCCATTTTGAATAAGGGCAGATGATTCATGTTACATTTACTTTCTGGTATCCATCTGTCCTTAGCTCAGGCATACAGGCAGGAGGGTGTGCTTAGCTTGGAAACCCCTCCTCCCTTCATGAAGACTCCTGGGATGTATGACATCATTTTGACTAGGCCTGGAAACCTGGAAGTAACTGAAGAAATGTAAAAAAAAGTTTAAAACAAGTCAGTCTAATATACCTTGCTAATTATTTACTAATGCTAGCAGTGTAAGGAATACAAATAGTCAGTGCTGATTGGGAGAGTGAAGTTCCACTTTACATATAGTTACATAGTTAGTCTGGCTGAAAAAAAGACAAAAGTCCATCCAGTTCAGCCATTAAAAAGAAAAAAAAAAGAAAAAAGTTATAATCCTACACCCACAGTTAATCCAGAGGAAGGCAAAAAAAACCCAGCAAAGCACGATCCAATTTGCTCCTGCAGGGGAAAAAATTCCATCCTGATCCCCCGAGAGGCAATCGGATATTCCCTGGATCAACTTTCCCTATAAATGTTATATCCAGTTATATTCTGTGTATCGTAGTAGGTAAGCTGCATGTATTTATTAGTGTTAAATTTTTAATTTGTATAGAGCAATTAATCTGAAGACAATAAATGTTTGCTTAAAGTGTTACTCCACCTCAGGGGCGGACTGACCATTTGGAAACTCAGGCACTGCCCAGGGGCCCCATGAGATTCCCTGGTACCTTTTTCATAGGCTTTTTTGAGTTTGGGCAAGGACACAGGGGCCCCATGATCCCCTATTGCCTGGGGGCCCCATGAGTTGTCAGTCCGCCCCTGCTCCACCTTTACAAAAAAAAAAAAAGAGGCGAACTTGCAACACCGTCCCCCATTGTATTGTCCGTGCCCACACAGCCCATCCAGGGGTCTGAAATCCCCGTTCCTCTCTGTGCAGTGCTTCCAGGATGGATCACAGCAATGCTCTGACAATGCTGACAAACCAGAATTGCTCTGGTCCATCCTACAAGCACTGCACAGAGAAGAGCGAGGGATCCCAAATTCCTGCACGGCCTGTGTGGGTACTAACAGTTCAGAATTCCCAAAGGTAAGTACAGCAAAGATTGGGGGGTGGGGAGGGTGAAGGGTGTTCACCTTCCATTTTTTTTTTTTTCCTGTAAAGGTGAGCGAACACTTTTTAAATATAAGTTGAGGAACACAATTCTCGTCTCCACCGCGGCACTTTGGTTCCTGTGTGCCGATTCTTTGTTCTCTCAGTCAGGGAGCACCCACTGACCACTCCATAGTAGTCCCCCTGCCCTTCTCCTCAGGACTACATGTCCCATAATTTCATACACCACCGTAGCCTCTGAACATGCCTAGCAGACAGTGTTGTAGCACGGGCTTGAATTTTGTCTTCTGGGAGCATACATGGAAGAGTGGCTCCATGGGACCCTGAAAGGCAACAGGTTCCCCTGAAAACAGCGACACTAGCGTAGAGAGGACCAGCACAATTAGGGCTCGTTCACACTTGACTGTTTTACCAACGCTTACCAAACGCCCCCTATAGCGTTTGGCAAGCGCTGGTCCGGCGTTTGCGGTGCGTTTTTTAACGCGCCGCAAATGCCGCATGCGCGGTTTAGTGGCGGTTGCTAGGCGTTTGCCGAGCGTTAAAAACGCCCCACAAATTCCTAGAATGAAGTTTGAATGGTGTTATCGCTCAGCAACGCCCCGCAACCGCGTCGCAACCGCATACGCCGGCCGGGCGTTTGCGGAGCGACACCATAGACTAGAATAGGAGGCTTCAACGCTTCCTGACTGGACCAGAGACGTCCGTTTTGCCGTGACGCTAACGCTCCCGTTAGAACAGCACCATGTGCTGCAATGTGCAGAATTGTCCAAGGAGTTTGGGAAGCGGTAAAAACGCTTCCCAAACGCCTCTCTGCCACCTGCACACAACGCTAGTGTGAACGTAGCCTTAGGGAGAAGGAACAACAGTTGCACAGTAAGAGGCAAAACCTAGCTTAGGTCTTGATTTCAGAAGTTGAAATTGTTTTAATAACACTTTTATCAGAAAACTGCTGGTTTTTCCACTTGCCGTTCGGTCACATTAGATTTTTGTCTTGTCTGGGCATTGGGCAAGGCTGGTTAACAGTGTATTTTGGTATGAAAGGGCCCTTAATCCTGTCTAGAGACACTGCTGAAACGGGCATTATCTGCATCTTATACAGTGACACTCTGTCCATCTGTCACAGCATTTAACGCTTACTTATCTGATATGTACACAAATTAGAATTTTATGACGTGTTGTTTGGCCTCTATGATTAGAGGGAAGCATACAGTAGCAGGCACCACTGGCCACTTCCTCTCAGGCAAATAAGGCAGGTCGTATCATGCTCTAGGGTGGCATTTTTTCAGGGGGACAGCAAAATTTTTCAGGGGGGCAGCGCCACCCCTGAAAGAAGGGATGTAAGAAAGGACACAAACAGTATGAGCAACAGGTGAGATCTGAGAGAGGCTTAGGGCTGCTTGATGGAGTATGCAGAGCCCGACTCTTGTTCCCGGAGATGTCCGGAGCTTTGAAGGTGAGTGTCTTTTTTTTTTTTCTCACTGGGGTGGGGGGTTCCCAGTGCATGGGGGGCGGTAGTAGTGGAAGGCTGTCTCAGGTGGGGTGTTGTTGGTCAATGTCAGGCTCTTATCATGGGGGAGGGAGTGTTTGTCAGGGTCAGGGAGGAGCCGATTTTTGTGTTGCCTAGGGCAACACGAAACCTAAATACACCACTGCGTTCAACTAGTGGGTTGAACGAAAAAATTGAACTGGTTTCCCCATCCATACATATGATGTGGGTGGGGGAATGCTTCTGCTGAGCCTTTGTAATATGACAGCAGGGAGCCTTCCTCACTGTCAGATTCCAGTGATCAGTATTTCCGGCTGTAGCCAGCGGCACTGGTCGATTGGGGAAAAATGCGAAAGGCTGGTTGTAAACAAGTTGATAGATATAACCAGTCTGCCCATACATGGATCGAAATTTGGCCAGTCCCCAGCCGAATTTCAATCTATGTGTGGCTGCCTTAACAAGCTGAGCCCAAACACATTGCTTAAAGTGAAGCTCCGGGCTCCCCCCCCAAAAACTTAAGTCAGCAGCTACAATACTATTGTTGATTACCTTTAATATAAGGACACTTATCTGTCCAGGGATCCAGCGATGTCCTCACCCGAGCTGGTTTTACAATTGGCTTCGGATGCTGGCGCCGCCATCTTCAGTAAGGGAAACTGGAAATGGAGCCTTGCGGCTTCACAGCCGGTTTCCTGCTGCACATGTGCAAAAGCGTGCTGCGCTCTGTGAATAGGTGGGCCAGTGGCTTCTGGGGCCTGTGAATTGTTCCAAAAGGTTGCGGGGGGGGGGGCTGACTTCCAGCTCAGATCGCTGCAGTGCTCAGACCCAGAGGTGGGTGTGGATACCTGTCAAAACCAGGAACCTACAACCCCCCCCCCCCAAAATGACAAAAGTGGCAGTGGAGGGGGGAGGAGGCAGACAGGCAGACCTTCCCCTTTTGGATGGAGTTCATCTTTAAATATGGGTAGAGGTCTCCCCAATTTGTGACATATACCGTATATACTCGAGTATAAGCCGACCCGAATATAAGCCGAGGTACCTAATTTTACCACAGAAAACTGGGAAAAACTATTGACTCGAGTATAAGCCGAGGGGGGAGGAATAGTGCCCCATCGTTGGTGTCAGTGGGGGGAGGAATAGTGCCCCATCGTTGGTGTCAGTGAGGGGAGGAATAGTGCCCCATCGTTGGTGTCAGTGGGGGGAGGAATAGTGCCCCATCGTTGGTGTCAGTGAGGGGAGGAATAGTGCCCCATCGTTGGTGTCAGTGAGGGGAGGAATAGTGCCCCATCGTTGGTGTCAGTGGGGGGAGGAATAGTGCCCCATTGTTGGTGTCAGTGGGGGGAGGAATAGTGCCCCATTGTTGGTGTCAGTGGGGGGAGGAATAGTGCCCCATCATTGGTGTCAGTGGGGGGAGGAATAGTGCCCCATCGTTGGTGTCAGTGGGGGGAGGAATAGTGCCCCATCGTTGGTGTCAGTGGGGGGAGGAATAGTGCCCCATCGTTGGTGACCCCTGCTCCAGCCTGGGCTCGCTCGCTCCCTTCCTCTCCCATGGTATACACTTACCGGTCAGATGTCTTCCTTCTCCGGCCGCTTTCCTCCTCTTCACTCGCTCGATCTTCGCGGTGCCGCTCGGCTCCTCCTCTCCAAGCTCCACCTCCTCGCCGGTGATTGGGCGCCTGTGTGCCTCTCCTGAGCTACAGTTCCGGCGGCCAATCACCGGCGAGGATTGATCCCGGGGGTGTGTCCAGATGACAGGGACGGCATGTCATCCCGCCCACACCTGGAGACGGTTGACTCGAGTATAAGCCGAGGGGGCCGTTTTTCAGCACAAAAAATGTGCTGAAAAACTCGGCTTATACTCGAGTATATACGGTAGTCTTTCTGTCCAGGCTGTTTAGCACAATACGGTTTATTGTGTCGTGATTGGCCTTTTAGGTTTTCTGTAGAAAATACTTTACTTTTGTTTGCATTAGAAGAATGCCATTAGGGTAACATGGTCTATGAGTTTAAAGTGGTTCTAAGGGAGATGGATACATAGATGGATGGATACATAGATGGATGGATACATAGATGGATGGATACATAGATGGATGGATACATAGATGGATGGATACATAGATGGATGGATACATAGATGGATGGATACATAGATGGATGGATACATAGATGGATGGATACATAGATGGATGGATACATAGATGGATGGATACATAGATGGATGGATACATAGATGGATGGATACATAGTTGGATGGATACATAGATGGATGGATAGATGTAGCTATAGATAGATATAGATATAAAATATAACTTTTTTAAAACAAATAACATGTTTTGCACAGAACAGCCCTGATCCTTCTCTTTTTTTGGGTCTTGCTATGGGGGCACTGAAATGGGCTTGCTCCCAAGCCGCCCTCTGTGCATCCATTCACACACAGCGCGGCTTGATCCTGTCCCCCACTCTCCTCATTGGCTCACTGGTTGTGATTGACAGCAGCAGGAGCCAATGGCTTCCACTGCTGTGTGAGACAATGGGGAGAGAGACCCAGTAGAGCCGCTGCTCTCCTGCACATCACTGGATCAAGATGGGACTCCGGTAAGTAATAGTAGGGCCTGGGGGGGCTGCACCCAGAAACCCTTGAGCCTTCAGAATCACTTTAAAGCCTAAATGCTAGCAGGCAGTTTGGCCCGTCTGTATCAAATCCCAGTGTTTTTGGACACCCAGAAGCACAGGTGTAGCATGCAGACTCGCTGCCAACAGTCTATTAAAATGATGTCCTGAAATACACAGCGGCTGGACACCGTGCCGAACGGTACTTGCATTTAGAACAGTATGCGTTCAGTGACGAATGCCTGGAATGCAGAAATTCAGAATATCATACCTGGATAGGCTGCTGGCAGTGGGGCTGAATACTGCATTTGGTCTTCCTGGGTGCTTAATTGCTGGAATTTGATGTTTACTGGCCAAACCACCAATCTGCACGTAGCCGTAAATTGGACTGGACGTCAGAGTGATATCAATGGGATAGACCCCAATATTTAGTGTTTAATCTACTCTTACTACAACAAAAACAAAAATAACAGTAATTGACATGTGAGTACACACTAGGAAGGTAGTCTGAAATGTTCGTGGCCCGACACGGAAGGAGTGACCACACAGACATGGAACTTTATCATTGCACCAAGCTGCTCTTCCAGATGTTTAGCACTGAAAATGGCACATGCGTGTTATACGTTGTTTTTTTTTTTGTACTCTACAAATATTTGGCACCCCCTGTAGTCAAGTTAAAAAAGGAGAAAGTGAAAGAAGGCGGCTTGAAATGTTCCAGCAAAGTGATGGCAACAGTCTTCTAGGACCCTGAGGGTGTGTGCAGCACGCAGACGATTGGCTGTCACTTTGCTGGACCACTTCAAGCCGCCTTCCACTTTCTTTCAGAAACCCCAGAATACTGTTGCCATCACTTTTCCCACTGATAGAACACTTCAAGCTGCTGCCTTCCAGTTTCTCCATTTTCAACTGGACCTCGGGGGTTGCCAACTGTTTACTAAGAGCAAACCTGTACAACGAGCGTGCGCCATATTCCGCACTGATCATCTGGAAGAGTGGCTTGGTGCAGTGATAAGGTTTCATGTCTGTGTGGTCACTCCTTCAGTGAACATTTCAGACTACCCTTGTAGTTTTACTGAAAATGAAATACATTTTTTGTTTTGGCAAAATGTATAAACATTGTTAACCTCCCTAGCAGTCTGATTATGTCAGTGTTTCTGTGCTCAAAGCGGTACATTTTTTTGCAGGGAAATATGTAGTTTTTTTTATTGTAGGCTGTAATTTTTAGGAATAACTCACTGAAATCTGTCCGTACAAGAGTCTAGTAAACATCCCGGGTATGTTAAAATTTGAAACGCGAAACCATAAATTATAATTATTTATTTATTACAGATATTTATATAGCGCCGTCAATTTACGCAGCACTTTACATATATATATATATATATATATATATATATATATATATATATATATTATATATATTGTACATTCACATCAGTCCCTAACCCTCAAGGGGTGTACAATCTACAGTCCCTAACTCACATTCATACATACACATACAAGGGCCAATTTAGACAGGATCCAATTCACCTACCAGCATGTCTTTGGAGTGTAGGAGGAAACCGGAGTTCCCGAAGGAAACCCACACAGGGACAACATGCAAACTCCATGCAGAAGGTGCCGTGGCTGAGATTCGAACCAACGACCCTAGTACTGCCAGGCAGAAGTGCTAACCATTTAGCCACTGAGCTGCCCATATAATAAATAATCATAAAACATAATATAATAATAAATGTAATTCAATAATATAATCAAACCAAAACACTGAAATGTGAAATAGAGCGCCAAGTTCACACATCGCTGAGCTCAGTCGCAGAATCGTTTTCAGTGTCTGATGTGGAATTTCCCCCACGAATCATTATCACTCAATTCTGCAAGTGGTTCTGATTTACTATCGCTGTTCTCTAGCCGGTCTAAAACCGCGTCTGACCTAAAGGGACGCTTTTTGGACGCCATGGACGTTTCTCAGTTTCCAGGCAGAAAGAACAGTAAAAATGCAGGCAGGGCGCCGGACAAAGCACTCGGGACAAAATGTATGTGAAATGGGTTGATACAGGAATGTTATACTATGTGATTTTAGTGAATTTAGTGACTTGTCACCTTTTGACTTTTTTAAATTTCCCGCCGGTTCCGTCCCTCGTACGTCCCGACGTCACAGGGAACGGAACCCGGAAGACGGATGCCGGCATCAGCCGGACGACATTGCCCGGGAAGCTGCAGGAGGGACATCGCGGGAGCGCAGGACAAGGTAAGTATAGAAGGGATCCCGGAGCAACGCTGCAGTGTATTCCTGAGTGTAGCTCGGGGGGGGGGGGGGGTACCGCTTGTGGTGCTGAAACTTTACCCCAAGCTACACTCGGGAATACCGCCAGGGAGGTTAAATAAGATACTTTGGGGTTGATTTACTAAAGGTAAATAGACTGCACTCTGCAAGGGCAGTTGCTCCAGAGCTTAGTAAATGAGCGAAAGCTCTGCTGACTTCCATCATCCAATCATGTGCAAGCAAAAATGCTGCTGTTTTTATTTTCCTTCCAATGATTGGGTATTCTGCAAAGTAGTGCTTTGCCTCATTTACTAAGCTCTGGAGCGACTGCACTTCCAGAGTACAACTGCATTTTGCAAAGTGCACAGTCTATTTGCCTTTAGTAAATCAACCAGTCTGCTAAAAAAAAAAAAAAAAAAAAAAAAAAGACTATGACTAGGTATAGTAGTGCTTGTCTCTGCCAGGCTCCCTGCTACTGTTTACCTTGAACAAGCCTTAGATTTCCTATTTAATTATTAACTTGATTTTTATAGTCCATTCTTCACAGACAGTGAAAAACAGCCAGTTTATGTATACATTTCCAGAGCTAAATCAGAGCTGGTGTACAGAATCTTATGGACGACTATACCTTACAAATCACTTTCAAAAATTTGTCATTAAAAATAATGTGCAAAAGTCATGATCACACCAACCCAGCTTTAAAATAAGACAAGGTAGCACAATAAACCCCAAAACTTACTATTTCAGGTGTTTTAGCCAGGATTAGCTGCTCATCATAACCACCCCTATATGGTCCCTATAATATAACGATCAAACTTTTATCACTCACAGCAAGGCTATAGTAGCATTAGGCTCCATGCACACTAGTGTTTTTTTTTTTTTTTTTTTTTTTTTTTCTTGGTTTTGTGTTTTTTTTTTTTTTTTTTTGTTTTTTTGTTGTGTAAGCTCCTAGACGCCGTTATCAGCATTTTTATTTTTGTTCCTAGAAGCTAGTGTTCTCCTATGTGTCCATGCACACTACTTTATGCTATTACCATTTTTTGAGCTCAGCGTCTACGAGCAGAAAAAAAGTTTTTGTAGAGTTTTTGGAGCGTTTTTCCAGCAGGAAAAAACTGCTAAACGCTCCTGGACACTACTAAACCATTTTTATTTCTTTTACCAGTTTGCATGGATCCTTAATATCAGTAGAATGCAAGAATAGATACACTATCACTGAGTTCTGTGGACTCCCTCAAAAGCTTTCCACCAAATAAAGCCCAGTACACACTATAAGAAAATTGGACAAACAATCATCTGGTTTTCCTCGATGTTTCACTGCGAGTCGAAACCAAGGATGGTACTAATTGTACGAAAATTCTCGGCTGGAGCAAATAATAAGGTAAGTATTATAGCTTATTTCTCAGCTCCACTGCAAGGGGGCTTAAAGTAATATTAAAGGTAGTTCTTTTTTTTTTGTTTTGTTTTTTTTTTTGGTTTAACCACTTCCCGTCTGCCCGTTGCATATAAACGGCTGGACGGTGGCAGTGCAGGGTCAGGTGGCCGTTTATAAACGGCTTCCCCGCACCCTGCTTGTGCGCGCTCCCTGGGAGCGCGCAGCACCGCCATCCGGTGTTTCGCTGTGTCCTCCGGACGAGGTCCCGATCATGTGATCACTGATTGGCCAGTCAGTGATCACATGCAAAGTAGTAAGCAAGATGTCACTTGTGAAATCTGTGACTTATCACAGAGGTCACATGGTACAGGGTTATTCACAACAGCCTTGTACCATGTGACAAGCTGTGACCAATCACAGCTCACTCAGTACTTCTCAATGAGTGCAAGAATGCAGACAGAGAGAAAGAGAAATGATTGCTTTTACATCCTATATGGGTGTAAAAGCAATCAGTGTAAAAAAAAAAAAAAGCAATCGGTGTAAGAAAAAAAAAAAAATCTTCATCACCCCCCACAAGTAGTACAGTGTCACCATGGTGACACTGTACTGCTAGGGTGACAGTCTGTAAAAAAAAAAATAAAATAAAAATGTTAAAAAATGTTTTAAAAATTATAATTTTTGGTTATAAACTAATTTGGATTTTTTTTTTTTACTAAAGATAAAGGAATACATTTTGGCAAAGATTTATGATGAAATATTATTTATTTGCAAAATTTTTTAAAAAAAACTTTTTTCAAAATTTTTGGACTTTTTCATTTACATAGCAAAAAAAAATAAAAATCCCAGTGGTGAATAAATACCACCAAAATAAAGCTTTATCTGTGTCAAAAAAATGGTAAAAAATTCATTTGGGTACAGTGTTGCATGACCGCGCAATTGTCATTCAAAGTGTGATAACACTGAAAGCTGAAAATTGCCCTGGTCAGGAAAGGCGTAAAAGTGTCCGGTCTGGAAGTGGTTAAATAACAAACAGATCTATACTTACCTGCTCTGTGCTGTGGTTTTGCACAGAGCAGCCCTGATCCTTCTCTTCTCAGGTCCCTTGCTGGCGTCCTGGCCTTGCTGCCTAGTGCCCCCCGAGCAAGAAGCCTGAGCACCCAAATGGGTGTGCTCCTGAGCCCCTGCTCTGTGGGTCCATTCACACACAGAAAAACATGACATTCACACACAGACAATTAACAAGACATACCTTCTACCTTCAGAATTTCTAGCATTCACACACAGAGCCACGGCTTTGCCCGCTCCTTTTTCTCTCCTGGCTGTGATACAGTCTCAGCCAATGAGGAGGTAGAGTCCCTGGAGAGCTGAGGTTCTCGTGCACATTGCTGGATCACGATGGGGCTCAGGTAAGTTTTGGTGGTGGGGGAGCGGCTGCTGCACACAGCAGGTTTTATACCTTTATGCATAGCATACATAAAGGTAAAAAAAAACATTGAGCCTTTACAACCACTTTTAAAGAGATTTTTCAGTTTTTTAAGAAATGTAAGAAATTCACCTGTCCAGAGATCCAGTGCTGTCCTCACCTTGGCTGGTTCTTCGCCAGTCTTTGGGTACCATGTTGACTGTGGGGAGCCGGCTGTGACTCCTTGTGGCTTCACAGCCAGCTACCTGCTGTGCATGCGCAAGCCACGCTGCACTTTGTGAATGGTCCCACAGCCTCCTGGAACCTGTGACGTGTCCCAGGAGGTTGCATGCAAAGGGTGGGGTGGGGGAGGGAACTTCCACTGGGATAGCCTAGATGATTCCTGTGGAAGTGGAAGCAGGTACCTGACAAACCAGATACCCACTCCCCAGGAAAAAAAAGTTCAAAAAGTGAAAGGGGATGGGAGAAGAGGAGGATCAGCAGAACTTTCCTTTAGGTGTGAAGTTCTGCTTTAATCACTTCCCGTCCGTCCCATGTACATAAACGGCCAAACAGGAGGAGTGCAGGGGCAGGTGGCTGTTTATAAACGTCCTCCCACTTCCCTGCTTGTGTACGCTCCCTAGGAGCGAGTGGCACCACGGTCCGGTACCGTGTCCTCAGGACACAGCGAAACACCGATCGCTGTATGGGACCTCTGTGTGAGGTCAATCAGTGACCACATGAATAGTAGTAAGCAAGATGTCACTTCTGGCTTCATTGCTTACTACGTCTACAACAGCCTTGTACCTTGTGACAAGCTGTGACCAATCACAGCTCACACAGTATTTCTCAATGGCTGCAAGAATGCAGCCAGAGAGAAGTAGAAATGATTGCTTTTACAGCCTTATGGGTGTAAAAACAAAAAAAAAACCCATCACCCCCCCACAAGTAGTACAGTGTCACTATAGTAACACTGTACTGCTAGGGTGACAGTATGTTAAAAAAAAACAAATAATGTAAAAATGTAAAAAAAATATTGAAAATTAAAATTTTTGGTTATAAACTAATTTAGTTTTTTTTTTTTTGTTTTTTTTTTGCTTAACAGACAACCAAATACATTTTGGCCAATATTTATGAAGAAAAATTATTTATTTGCAAAATTTTATAAGAAAAACACTTTTTTCAAAATTTTGAGACACTTTCATTTATGTAGCAAAAAAATCCCAGTGGTGAATAAATACCACCAAAATAAAGTTGTATCTGTCTCAAAAAATGCTAAAATATTCATATGGGTACAGTGTTGCATGACCGCGCAATTGTCATTCAAAGTGTGATGGCACTGAAAGCTGAAAATTGGCCTGGACAGGAAGGGGGGGAAAGTGTCCGGACTGGAAGGGGGGGAAAGTGTCCGGACTGGAAGTGGGGGGAAAGTGTCCGGACTGGAAGTGGGGGGAAAGTGTCCGGACTGGAAGTGGGGGGAAAGTGTCCGGACTGGAAGTGGGGGGAAAGTGTCCGGACTGGAAGTGGGGGGAAAGTGTCCGGACTGGAAGTGGGGGGAAAGTGTCCGGACTGGAAGTGGGGGGAAAGTGTCCGGACTGGAAGTGGGGGGAAAGTGTCCGGACTGGAAGTGGGGGGAAAGTGTCCGGACTGGAAGGGGGGGGAAAGTGTCCGGACTGGAAGTGGGGGGGAAAGTGTCCGGACTGGAAGGGGGGGGAAAGTGTCCGGACTGGAAGGGGGGGGAAAGTGTCCGGACTGGAAGGGGGGGGAAAGTGTCCGGACTGGAAGTGGGGGGAAAGTGTCCGGACTGGAAGTGGGGGGAAAGTGTCCGGACTGGAAGTGGGGGGAAAGTGTCCGGACTGGAAGTGGGGGGAAAGTGTCCGGACTGGAAGTGGGGGGAAAGTGTCCGGACTGGAAGGGGGGGGAAAGTGTCCGGACTGGAAGTGGGGGGAAAGTGTCTGGACTTGAAGTGGTTAAGTAAAACGTGTAAGGGCTGAAACCTTGAGCAGATTATTATGGTCTGTGACTACTTGTCCTTGTGACACCCGCTTCCCCCATTTCATCTTTTGCTGTTATAGGGACAGAAAGTGAAGTTGCCTCACCAATGGGGTTATGGACACCAGTGAAAATTTGACAGAAGTATTTACTTTTCCAAGCCTATCCAAAACAAAAAAAAGTTTTGGGTGGAGTTGGGTTTTAAATAAAATTTGGGTTTCAATATAAAATGAGTCATGAGGGAAGTGTGTATGCTGACGTTGTTGATCTTCATTCGAAAACTATTCGTTGCTTTTCTGTCATGCTCAGGGGCGGACTGACAACTCATGGGGCCCCCGGGCAATAGGGGATCATGGGGCCCCTGTGTCCTTGCCCAAACTAAAAAAAAAGCCTATGAAAAAGGTACCAGGGGCATCTCATGGGGCCCCCTACTGACCCCGGGCCCTCGGGCAGTGCCCGAGCTTCCAAATGGTCAGTCCGCCCCTGTTCATGCTAACCCTCTAGTTACAGTGCTGTCTGTGTCATTGGCATAAGACAAATATGCAGATCAGAGATTTTAACTTTACTTAACCACTTCAGCTCCGGAAGGTTTTACCCCCTTCATGATCAGGCCATTTTTTTTCTATTCAGCACTGCACTACTTAAACTGGCAATTGCGCGGTCATGCAACACTGTACACAAATGGAATTTATATAATTTTGTTTCATACTATTTAAACTTTTTTTTTTTTTTTTTTTTTTTTTTTTTTTGGTTGCATTTGGTCACGACTGAGTTTTTTTTCATTTTTGTTCTATAAATAGAAAAATACAGAAGATTAAAAAACCCCCCAAATCTTTCTGTTATAATTCCAATAAAAAAAAAAATCAATAAATCAAATTTCGTCATAAATTTAGGCCAAAATGTATTCTGCTACATGGCTTTGGTAAAACAAAAATCCCATTAAGTGTATATTAATGGGTTTGTGTGAAAGTTATGCTGGCTACAAACTATATACTGGAGTTTACACAGCTATGATGCTATACTGGTAATGGCGGTGATCGGTGCCTTTATAGTGGGACTGTGATAGTGCGGCGTGCAATCTGGCACGAACAGACCCTCGCTGGGAGGTACACTGACATTGACATCGCTAGTGACACTAATACAGTGATCAGATATAATACTATACCGGGAGGAAAAAAACAGGCAGATCGCTGTTCTGTGTACAAAGTTCTATGTGTTTGTAAACATAGGACTGTGTGCTGTGATTGGCCACAGCCAATCAGCAGGTCTCAACCATAAACCATTGGCTGAAACCTGCTGACATTGTATTGTGTCCAACCACAATGTGGGTCAACAGAGGGCGTGTGCATGTAGGCCCCAAACCTGGAAGCAAACCGTCAACATTTGTTTAGTTTGCTGAGCTTGCAGCTGCCTGTCACCCAGTCACAATAAATCTACTGTGACGGGGCGGCAAGTGGTTGATGCCTTCCTGCCCTACATGTGATTAAGGGCTCTTTCGCACAGGTGGCCATGGAGGAAAGGGACAGTAAAAACAGGTGGCTGATCTGCTGTTACTAACCTCCAGCCACCCACCCACCTGCAATCCAACATTACAGCCTGATAGGTCTGTTCACATGCCACTGGGGCGTTTTTAACTCAAGCTGCACCTCCGACTCGATTCAAATGCTTGACTTGTAGCTGTGGCGTGGTCCCACAAAGTAACCCCCCCCCCCAAAAAAAAGAAAAAGTAAATGAAAAACAGGTGGCGGTAACTCCTCCTGAACGCCTGTCAGCTGCTATCCTGCTCTCTACTATCTATGACTAACATGGTTTTACTTCAAAAAGTGAAGTCAGAAGCAGCCAGGCAGTCAGCATTTTTGGTAGCAGTCAGCCAGCAATGGCAGTTCCCAGGACATATCCTAAAATCATGTTTGTAGGTCCCACTCGCACCGATCACTTATTCTTCTGTTTTTGCCCTACCAAAGGTGGTAGAAAAATGCATAATCATTTCAATTGTGAATAAAGGCAAACTTTTTTTTTTTTTTTTTTTTTTTAAGTTTTATGGATAAAGTGATGGATTAGAACATCTGTCAGTTTTTATTGCTGTCTGTATCCCCTGGGAGGGAGGTTCATCCTTTATATTTGTCCAGTTTTCCATTATCTTTGAAATTAAAGTAAAAGAAAATCCCAAATTTTGGGTTGTCCCCAGAAAAGTATTAGAGGAGAAATCTTCCAATGGGTACGCCAGTTCTGGTGACCCGGGGGTCCCCAAGGGATTCTTTTTTTATTTACAGGGATTTATTCTTTTGAATTGAAGGTGTAAATCTCCCCAATGGGATACAAGATACGAAAAAAAAAAAAAATCGGCAGGGATTATAACCCTCCCTTACTCTACCCAAAACGAAAACAAAAAGTTTTGCCTATAGTTCTACTTTAAGCCTATGGAACTCTTCACACCAGTCAGTCGCAGGCCAGTTGCATTTTTAAAAGTACCACGTGCTGCATTTTTGGTGCAGTAAAAAAAATCGCACCAAAAACTCACCTCCCCATTGAAGTTAAAAGCACCTCAAACGCACCCACAGTTGCGTTTTTAGTTGCGTGTCCATAAATGCATATGTATATTTACCACGTTTTTGCAACAGAGCAGTGTGAAAGCAGCTGTAATCTGTTAAGAGCCGGAATCATTAGGTGTCATCACATAGCTTCTGGATTCTTTAAGAGCAGGGGTGTCAAACACTGTTTCTTTGCGGGCTGCATCCGCATTATAGGTGCCCTCAAAGGGTTTGTATCTGTAAGTCTTTATACATTTATCCAGTGCTTTTGTTCTCACAGTGCTGGAACTCCACGTTCAGGGGTATGCTATATACAGAGTGCAGTTTCAGATGTGCCCTACGTAAACCGTGCGGGGTTGAGGGGCACGCTGCGCACAGTGTGCGGGGTTGAGGGGCGCCCTGGGCACGGGGTTGAGGGGCACACTGGGTTGAGTGGTGCGCTGCACACTGGGCATGGGGTTAAGTGGCGTGCTGAGCGCAGGGTTGAGTGGCGCGCGGCGCACTGGGCGCAGGGTTGAGTGGCGCGCCGGGTTGAGGGCACGCTGCACACTGGGCACGGGGTTGAGAGGCGCCACCCCTGGACTCGGGGTTGAGGGGCGCGATGGGTGCGGGGTTGAGTGGCGCACTGGGCGCGGGGTCGAGGGGTGCACTGCGCACAGGGTGCGGAGTTTAGAGGTGCCCTGGGCGCAGGGCACACTGGGTGCCGGGTTGAGGGCGCGCTGCACACTGGGCGCCGGGTTGAGGGCGCGCTGCACACTGGGCGCCGGGTTGAGGGCGCGCTGCACACTGGGCGCCGGGTTGAGGGCGCGCTGCACACTGGGCGCCGGGTTGAGGGCGCGCTGCACACTGGGCGCCGGGTTGAGGGCGCGCTGCACACTGGGCGCGAGGTTGAGAGGCGCCACCCCTGGGCGCAGGGTTGAGTGGTGCGCTGCGCACTGGGCGCAGGGTTGAGTGGTGCGCTGGGCGCAGGGTTGAGTGGTGCGCTGCGCACTGGGCGCAGGGTTGAGTGGTGCGCTGGGCGCAGGGTTGAGTGGTGCGCTGGGCGCAGGGTTGAGTGGTGCGCTGCGCACTGGGCGCAGGGTTGAGGGGTGCGCTGGGCGCAGGGTTGAGGGCGTGCTGTGCACTGGGTGCCGGGTTGAGGACGCGCTGTGCACTGGGTGCCGGGTTGAGGGCGCACTGCACACTGGGCGCGGGGTTGAGGGGCGCACTGGGCGCAGGGTTGAGTGGTGCGCTGCGCACTGGGCGCAGGGTTGAGTGGTGCTGCACACTGGGCGCTGGGTTGAGGGTGCGCTGTGCACTGGGTGCCGGGTTGAGGGCGCGCTGCACACTGGGTGCGGGGTTGAGGGGTGTGCTACGTACAGAGTGCTGGATTGAGGGGCACGCTTCGTACAAAGTGCGGGGTTCAGCTCCCCTTCACAAGCTGTCCACTTCTCACTTCCACCCCTCCTTGGCTCTGACCTCTGCCCCAATTCTCTCCAGAGCCCTCATCTCCCCTAACCCAAAAGCTTCCTCGCAGCTCGCCTAGCTTGCACGGCTCTAGTACCTAGCAGTGTAGGGGGCTCTGCCTCTCTCCCACTTGCAGGGAAATCATTGGTTGGCATCTGTGCCTCCGGGCACAGCTTACCCCCCATCCCAACCTGCATCTCCCTTGTCCCGGCTGTGAGTGCAGGGCAGGCAGGGATCTGTAAGATACCGAGAGGAAAGCTATAAACATAGAAGGCTTCTGTGATTACTAGCGACAGGTCAGCGGAGAGCAAGAGCCAGGGGTGGCGGTATAAAGTTTCCAGTTGAAATAAAACCCGGGGTGTGAGGGCCACAAGAAATGCCCTGGTGGGCCTTGTGTGACACGTTTGTTTTAGAGCAAGCTGAGATCTCCGAAACCCAGTGAGTGCTACTATCCAAAAACAGATTTCATCTAGAAGGTCTTATTTTGCTCCACCACCTTGTGCCTCCTGCTTTTGTTATTGGTCTGTTATTGAGCCTTTATGATGCACCGATGAGGGCGATGCAAAGTGCTGACTTCTAGCCATAGTTTTTTTTAATAAGTTGAACCCCATTTCTCAGTGCCAGTCTCTTGAAGAAAGCTGACATGACATACTTTCACTTGATCTCTGTATCCTTGCAGTTCTGTTTCTTACATAGGAGCCGCTTGTAATGAAATTATTATTATACAGTATTTATATCACGCCAACCATTTGCTCAGCGCTTTACAATATAACGGGAGACAATACAGTTCAATACAAGAGGGTTAGGAGGGCCCTGATCCTGGGAGCTTACAATCTAGGAGATTAACTTTTTATGTCTGCGAAGCATCATTTAGACAAATGTTTATCTAATTTTCTGTACTTCAGATAATTGTGGATGACGATGACAGTAAAGTGTGGTCTCTATATGACGCCGGGCCTCGGAGTGTTCGCTGCCCCATTATATTCCTGCCGCCAGTTAGTGGGACTGCAGACGTTTTCTTCCACCAGATTCTGGCGCTGACCGGCTGGGGCTATAGAGTCATTGCTGTGAGTATGGAGATCAGAATTCTTTTCAACTGTTCTGTTCTAATTGGTATCTTTTCCTTCCTCTTGTCCATTGTAAGCTGTCAGGATTCTCATTCCAGTTGTTTTATGTATGTATGTTACCATCCTTTTTTTGTCCTTTATCATCACAATGGAGAAGAAGACACTACAGATATGTCTATATTATTCTACCAAGCTTTGCATGTTATAAGAAATCTTGCTCTGGATATTTGTGTTCCATATTGTAAATTTTACATGTGTCATCCCTTAACAAATATAGCCAACATCTCTCCTGCTCTCTATCTTTGACTAACATGGTTTTATGACATGGTTAACATGGTTTGGTGAAGTCAGAAGCAGCCAGGCAGTCAGAATTTTTGGTAGCAGTCAGCCAGCAATGGCAGTTCCCAGAACATGGTGTGAACATATCCTAAAATTGTGTTTTTAGGTCCCACTCGCACCGATCACTTATTCTTCTGTTTTACAGCAAGCTGAGATCTCCAAAACCCAGTGAGTGCTACTATCCAAAAACAGATTTCATCTAGAAGGTCTTATTTTGACCTCTGTTGAGTTAGTGGTTTTTAACCTCCCTGGCAGTATGATTATTTCAGATTTTTGGTGCTGAAAGCGGTACCATTATTTTGCATGGAAATATGTATTTTTGTGTATTGTAGGCCTGTAATTTTTAGGAATAACTCACTGAAATCTGTCCGAACAAGAGTCTAATAAACGTTCCGGATATGATAAAACTTGAAACGCGAAATCATAAATTCTACTTTAATAAATAATCATAAAAAATAATATAATAATAATAAATTTAATTCAATAATATAATCAAACCAAAAACACTGAAATGTGAAATATAGCGCCAAGTTCGCACATCACTGAGCAAAGTCGCAAAATCGTTTTCAGTGTCTGATGAGGAATTTCCCCCACGAATCATTATCACTCAATTCTGCAAGTGGTTCTGATTTACAATCGCTGTTCTTTAGCCGGTCTAAAACCGCTTTTGACCTAAAGGGACGCTTTTTGGACGCCATGGACTTTTCTAAGTTTTCAGGCAGAAAGAACAGTAAAAATACAGGCAGGGCGCCGGACAAAGCACTCGGGACAAAATGTATGTGAAATGGTTTGAAACGGCAATGTTTTACTATGTAATATTCGTTTTTTAAAAAAAATGACCTTTTTAAAATTTTTAAATTCGCCGCCGGTTATGGCCGCCATTCGTCCCGACGCCACAGGGACCGAAACACGGAAGCCGAATGCCAGCATCGGCCGGAGGAGATGGCCGGGGACGCTGCAGGGGACACATCGTGGGAGCGAAGGACAAGGTAAGCGCTGCAGGGACTCCCTGAGCAACGCCGCATGGTAAGCCCGAGTGTAGCTCGGGGTTACCGCTTGTGGTACTGAAATTTTACCCCGAGCTACACCCGGGAATACCGCCAGGGAGGTTAAACTAATATACTAAAGAAATAATGATTCTCTATGTTCTGCGTGGAAATTCCTTATGCAACAGTTTACATAATAGGAGAATGCATTCTTTGTCCATGTTGTCCTACATACCAGATGATTTCCCAGATTACTGTTCTCTGCACAACAGAGTTCTGTGAGTTCCTTGAAGATACATTAGACCTTGTGCCTGTTGGCTGTGCAAAGTCTGTCAGCAGTGGATATTTTTTTTTTTTTTTCTTTTGTCATTTATAAAGTACCAACAAGTAAACACTGCAGGCTGCATACTACATCCTTATACATTGGATATATAGGGTAAGAAACAAGTCAAGGATTTTCTCGGTACCACAAGAACAAGAAACAATTTATAAAATGTCAAATTTGATTATAAAATTTAAAAAAAAGTTTTTAATACAACGCATAATTAAAAGCAATAGAACTTCCCTTTTTTGTTGCAACATAATTCCCTATTCTGGACGACTTGAGTCTCCTTAAAAGTGGACTCCACCCCAAGATTGTGAGCGCCAGTTAATATGCATACAGCACTTATTGGTGGACTCCACCCCAACATTGTGAGCATAAGAGAATATGTATGGAGCACTTAAAAAAAAAAAAAAGTGTATTTGTTGTTTTTTGTCTTAGGAGCCTGTAAAGCATTGCATCCACAATCAGCAGATAACGGGTGCAATACCAGGTACTTGTAGACTATCAGATCTGTCTTTGATACGGGCAGGCAGTTACTGAAGTCCAGGAACTAGTGGTGCAACCGAAATGAAAATTCTGGTGCCGAAACTGATATCGAAAATTTAGAATGCATGTGGCCGAAAACTGAACCAAACCAAAATGTCTGCATATGTGGGGGTGGGAGGATCCAATAAAAAAAAAAAATTCTACTTTCATGTATATTTGTATTTATTTTTTTTTAACTTATGATTTTATTGCTATTACATAGGGGATCAATAGTCCTCTATGTGATAGCAAATGAGTGACAGGTCCTCTTTGTAGGGGGGAGAGGGTTCGGGGGAGAGGAGCAGTAGTGTATACAGTGAGGTTGCAGGGTATACAGAGAGGCTCCCTCACTGGCTGTCACTATGTCAGTGCCGGTTTTTAAATGCAATTGCAGCTTCTTTTTTTTTTTTCTTCACTATAGCTCTCAGAATTAGCTGTCACTTTCCCTGGAGCTAAAGGAAACTTTGTTTCTTTTATGTCAGGAAAGAAACTAAAAGGAAACGTTGTTTCCTTTAGCTGGGGGGGGAAATGACCGCTAATTCTGTGAGCTATAGTGTAGGAAAAAAAAAAGCCGGTAATTACATTTAAAAACCGGCACTGACCTATAGTGACAGCCAGTCACTCTGTATACACTGCTCCTCTCCTGCCTTTCTGTAATCCCCCCACCCCCTCACATCTGCAGTATACACGGTCTCCTGTATCTGCTAAATTTTTACTATCGGTAAAAAGCAGATAGGGCTATTTTTGGCCAATATATTTTGGTGCATCCCTACCAGGAACATCAATAACCTATGAGAGTGCTCACCAGCACCCTCGTGGTTCAGTGAGTCTGCCGCAGTGGCTGACTGTAGTTGTAGTTCGTTCACTCACAGAACTCTGAATGAATGAATGACATGGCCATGTGGGCGATTCCCCACACGACTGCGCTGTTTTTTAATTGTGATAGCAGGTGTGGGGAGAAGATCCGCCACCCACTGTCACAATGGGGGATCGGGTGGAGTGGCGGCAGGTGATTTAGTAACATTTGTAATGGCTTTATGTGTTTGTGTTTTATATATTAATTAATAAAGGTTTAATAATGCAGTCAATGACCTCTGTCAATACTTTCATTTATAATGGGTTTTCTTGATATTCCAATTATTTGGGTCTGAGATGTTGAGCTAAAGCCATTTTATGTGCAGAATATTTTTGATTTTAGAGTTTCGGTGTGCTCTCCTCCCCTCATTTATATATATATATATATATATATATATATATATATATATATATATATATATATATATATATATATATATATATATATATATATATATTTACAAGATTTAAGCCTGGTAGGATCATTTTTTCCTTTTAAATTCTGTACCCTGATTTAGTAACATTCTGTACCCTGATTTAGTAACATTTTACACCCTAAATATTTTTTCCTTTTAAATTCTGTACCCTGATTTAGTAACATGTTACACCCTAAATATCGGTGGAACATGTTACTAGAGGTGAACTTATCCTTCAGTAGCAGCTAACATAGTAGGGATTACCAAGTCCCCCCCCGTCTCAGCTACATTTCATTCTAATGTCAGAGCAGCATGTGATTGACCCTGCTCATAGTTCACATCCAGCTCCAGGAGGAGATATTCCACCGCCAGCACAATGACACGATCTCACATGATCCCACAATGATACACAAACAAGTATTATGGGATTTTATTTTTTATGAACACAAAATTGAATTGAATCACAATCCTTTTTTATCAGTTTAGAGTTCTGCTTTAACTTTATTTTTCTTACCATAGTTTGTCTGTTTTCTTTTTAGCTTCAGTATCCAGTGTACTGGGATCACTTGGAGTTCTGTGATGGATTCAGAAAACTTTTGGATGATTTGCACTTAGACAAGGTCAGTTTGACTGAGGCATGCCGTATAGTAGTACACCATTGCTTGCTTAACCTGTACGTACAATGATTAATAATTCCACATTGCTATTCCCATGTCTGTAACTGTCCTCTAAAACAGGCCCACTGGCCTTATCCAGCTCACAGCTGAGGTCAGTAACGTATCATCAGGGCCTACTATGCTCTCACACAGGTCTCACCAAGCCTGCAGAGGTTCTATCCTCCCCAGTCCCATTTCCCCTTGCTGCACTGTCATGGTTTTGCTTTGCCTTTTTTAAGATTCTTTGCGGTAAAAGCAAAGAAGCAATAAAAGCTTTGTAGTGTATTACCCCTGGTTCACATCTGTGCAGGTGGTGCCCCTGTGGATCCGCACAAAAATGCCGCTGCACCACCCGCACAGAGGAGTGCGGACCCACGGGTGAGTGCCATTAATTCTAATGACACGCCGCCCTCACTGGAAATCGCAACTGTACTGGGAACCGAGGTTCTCGTAGGGGTTGCATTTTCCTAAGAAGGGCAGGGACTTCTTCCCTGCGTGTCCCAGGGCACGGGAGTCCATTCAAATGAATGGGCTCTCGTGCCCGTGCAAAACGTTGCCCGCAGGAACGCGGAGAAGGGAACCTAGCCTTTAGTGCACTTTACTAAACAAAATGCTATACATACAAACTATTTTCAATTATAGGAATGAAATAGAAAACTGACAAAACATCTTCCTTTTGTGTCCACCACATGGCTGTGTTCAAGTATTTTTGTTCCCCCTTCCCCACTTCTGCCTACATCACTTCCTGTCCTGCGCTTTATGAACCAGTCCAACAAGTTAATTAGCTTACGAATAGGGGAAACCCAGCTTCTGCTTATAGTTGTGAAATAAAAATCACTAAAATAGCCAACGCAGTCATTCTCCCTGTCATTAGTTGCTAGGACTGCCAGCGTCCAAGCAACCAGTCACATGCTTGCCCATTTACAGGAGGGCTTTCTGTCCAAACCTGCTCCACCTTGCTGGTGCAGCAGTGCTGTAGTTGTAAGTTAAGGGGGGACATTGATAAGGTACCCAGATGTAGGAGGGACTCCTATTTGGACTCTGAGAAATAGAGGACCCTGATGTAAGGAGTACTTTGATTTGAGGGGGGACTATGATGAGAAAGGTACAGACCAAGTTTTTTTTTGTTTGACTTTTATTAACTCCTTTATGACTGCCTAGCACATGTGCGGTGGCAAAGGGATGAGCTTTAATGCTGGACGGCCCATGTATATGTGCTGAGAGGAGCCGAGAGTGCCAGCGGGGGACCCCACAAGGGGAGAACTGGGGCTACTGTGTGCAACACCATTACACAGAGCAGGTAAGTATAACATGTTTGTTATTTAAAAAAAAAAAACTAAACTTCACCATCGCTTAGCAATCACTTTGCGGATGTACTCCTTACGCTCTGGGATGTATGATCGGGATGCTTCCTTTGGAACCTATATGGATATTTGGTTTTGTGATGCACTGTATTAGATCACCTGTATGTGATGCCTATTTCACTGCTAATACTTGCTTTCTTTTATCCTAATGTCTATGTGAATTAAAAAAAAATGTACTCCAGTCAGAACTGAAAAAGAAGCCTTGAAATGGAGTCTGTTTTGGATAAGTTTCTATTCAAATATTGCTGTAGTACCAGTCCACCCTGTTGCATTTTGTCATTTGATTCAGGAACTCCTTTTTTTTTTTTTTTCTGGTTTATTAATAACGAATAGATGTAAGTCTGTTCACTGCCATCATGCAGCAGAGTCGGACACTGTGTAAGCGGCTGCCCCCTCTGCTGGGTTCCAACACGCCCCCTGTAAGTCAGAGTGTAAAGTGCCCTTGTCGCAAAGTGGCACAGAAAATTCTCAAGTTTTTTTTTTTTAAGTGCTTGCTTGCAGTGTTTTTTCCTTTCCATAAATAATTTTTATTCACTTGGAATATAACTTTGAACTTGCTAGAAAATCTGACTACTACCCTAGCACAGCCCCTTCCCCAAATTGCTCATAACTTTCTCTTTCTCAGTGTGTCTAATTACTCTGTGCTTGCCCGGCTTCTGGACCCCCTTCTTTCACCTCCCTACTTAACCTTTTATGTTGCTGCCAGGGAAGGAGTGGAGAAGAATATATAGAGCAGCGGTCACTAAATGGTGGACCACGGTCCGCAAACGGCCCCAGCAGCGCTGCCGCCTGGACCGCCAGACCACAATGACAGATCCCTTGCTGAGCAGGGCGATCGTCATGGCAACATGACGTCACGTGTGTGCCCCTTTCAGCTCACTGTCTCTCCGGCTCCCGCTCCCTGCCTGTACACAAGCATCTAGCAAGGATCCCGGCACAGCTCCTGTCTGTCCTCAAGGTAGGGTGTAGTCTTACAGGGGCACTCTGATGGGCACAAAATAGAATGTGCCCATCAACATAACTTGTGCCCATCAGAGTGCCCCTACACATAACATGTGCCTATCAGAGTGCCCCTTAATATAAATGTGCCCATCAGAGTGCCGTTTGTTATGTTAAGGGGCACTCTGATGGGCACAAAATGGAATGTGCCCATCAACATAACTTGTGCCCATCAGAGTGCCCCTAAACATAACGTGCCCACCAGAGTGCCCCTTAATATAAATGTGCCCACCAGAGTGCCCCTTAATATAAATGTGCCCACCAGAGTGCCCCTTAATATAAATGTGCCCACCAGAGTGCCCCTTAATATAAATGTGCCCACCAGAGTGCCCCTTAATATAAATGTGCCCACCAGAGTGCCCCTTAATATAAATGTGCCCACCAGAGTGCCCCTTAATATAAATGTGCCCACCAGAGTGCCCCTTAATATAAATGTGCCCACCAGAGTGCCCCTTAATATAAATGTGCCCACCAGAGTGCCCCTTAATATAAATGTGCCCACCAGAGTGCCGTTTATGTTATGTTAAGGGGCACTCTGATGGGCACATTTTATGTTAAGGGGGCACAAATGGGCACATACTGTGGAAAGGGGCACTTTGATGGGGAAATATGATAGAAAGGGGTACTTTGATGGGGAAATATGATAGAAAGGGGTACTTTGATGGGGAAATATGATAGAAAGGGGTACTTTGAGTGTAAGGGGGTACTCTGGCAGGAATACCTTTTGTAAGGTGGCAATGTGATGGGGATACCTGATGTAAAGGGGCACTCTGATGGCGACACCTGATGTGATGGGAATACCTGATGTAAAGCTGCACTCTGATGGCGACACCCAATGTAAGGGGGAACACTGATGGGCACATCCTAATCTGACCTTGGCCAGAAGGAAATTTTAGTGACCGGACCTCCTTGAATTTTAATTCAATACCCTTGATATAGAGGATCTCTTGAGTGACCACTGAGGATCCGCTGGGGCTGATGACATCCCATCCAAGGCGGCGCCCAATAGCAGTCTCAAGGGTCCCTAAAATAAATTAAATGTAGATATTCTTACGGGAATATTTTTATTGAAATGAAGGGTCTGGCAATACGGTCTCTTTAACAGCTTGCCCACCCGCCCATGATAGTTGTACTGGCAGCTCCAGGCCAGGCGATGTACCTGTAAGTCACAGCCTGTCTTCCAGGTTCAGGGCACACATGCGCACGCCCTCAGCCAACCTGTCCTGTATTTGGACACCAAATAGGTTTTGGCAACTGATGTCAGCCAACGATTTTGGCTGAAATCGGCTGTGCAATCGCACTTATCCACGCACGCATGAGGAAACTCCAATGCACAGGCGCATCAACATTTACACGCATACATCCAGGTGCAGAATAGCAGCTGGAATATTAGGGTGCGCACATTCTCAGACGCGTGCGTGAGGCCTTATAGCTAGTATTAACCCTGGTTTGATCAATCTAATGCTTTATCCAGCAGAGATCTAGGAGCTGAATATTTAGAGTGAAAATATTGGTGAAGTTTAGAATATTTGCTTGTTTTTTGTTTTGTTTTTTTCATTTGGAACTAATTGGATTGTGTATGGCTAGGTTCACCTGTTTGGAGCGTCTCTTGGTGGTTTTCTGGCCCAGAAGTTTGCAGAATACACACACAAGTCTCCTAGAGTTCAGTCCCTCATCCTGTGTAATTCCTTTAGTGACACATCCATCTTCAACCAGACCTGGACAGCAAATGGGTGAGTGTAGAGCACATCCCTGCCTGTCTGACTCTAAATGTATGTAATAGGTATGTTTTTATTAAAAGATGTATAATTTGAGATAATTGGCATTACATCTTGCTGACACATCCAGCTGATGTTTTTTGGGGCACACACACCCCTCTTTTTTTTTTTTTTTTTTTTTTTCGTGGCCTTCAGACGTTTAGGAACTTTAAAAGCATCACTTAAGCCAGCTATAGATGGATCGAATCTTGGCCAGTTCAGCAGGGGCTGGCCAAATTTCGATCCATCTATGGGCAGGCTGGTTGTACTTACGTTGATCCAATGATCGACTTGGTTACTATTATTATTATTTATTTCAGGTACTTATATAGCGCTGTCAATTTACACAGCGCTTTACATATATATTGTACATTCACATCAGTCCCTAACCCTCAGGGGGCATACAATCTAAGGTCCCCAACTTACATCCATACACATATGAGGGCCAATTTAGACAGGATCCAATTAACCTACCAGCATGTCTTTGGCGTGTGGAAGGAAACTGGAGTACCCAGAGGAAACCCACGCAGGCACAGGGAGAACATGCAAGCTCCAGGCAAGTGGTGCCATGGTTGGGATTTGAACTAACGACCCGAGTACTGCCAGGCGGAAGTGCTAACCACTTAGCCACTGTGCTGCCCCATCAGCCAGTCTGATTTCTTTTACATGCGATTACTGCCACTGGCTATAGCTGCTAGCAGCTATCATTGTGTTCTGCTGCCTGAGAAGGCTCCCCCCTCCCAGCAGAACACAATAGCACTGCAGGAGAGATTCCCCCATTAACACAGACTGTGTTGGAGGAATCGTGCTGTTTTGTTTCCTTCCACCGGAGCTCCAGTCAAACAAAAAAATAAGTCAGTAGCTATAAAACTGCAGCAGTTGACATTTAGAAAGCAGCCACTCACCCGTCCCACGATCCAGCGGTGTCCCCACTGCAGCCGGTTTCATCAGCTGTCCTTGCTCCCCATGCCAGGATCTTCAGTGTGGGCACCCGACTGTGACATCTTATGACTTCACAGCTGGGTGCCCACTGGACATGCGCAAGTAGCGCACTGTGCCTTGTGAATGGTCCCGTAGTCTTCTGGGACCTGTCCCATTGGACTACGAGGAGGGGGGAGGACAAATGTTGATTTCGGATTCCCCCCGCTACCTCTCAAAGGTGCCAATTACCCAAAGGGAGCAGGGGACCAGTACTTAAAGCGGAAGTTCCCCTTTTTGGGTGGAGCTTCGCTTTAATGATTTTGTAGATTAAAGGATGTTCTGCCCCCCACCCCTGACTGTGTTATAATAATATCATCAGATTATGCATTTTAGCATTGCAAAGCATGAGCTACTACAGTGGTGTCTTTGCCCTTTTTGCTCTAAAGATGTTTTGTGTTTTGCAGCTTTTGGCTCATGCCTTCATTCATGCTCAAGAAGATCCTTTTAGGAAACTTTTCATCTGGCCCAGTGGATCCAGTTATGGCTGATGCCATTGATTTCATGGTGGATCGGGTATGAATACATTTTTCTTTTTTTAGGATTCTGTTGCGGTCTTTCTTGGCATAATTTGCATGTGATATGAATTGTTCATTTGTCACAATATAATCCCTGGCATTTATAAAGATTGGCACAGACAGATTTTGCAAAAAGTGTCTCGCGAGCATGTCATGCGCCAAATTCATGTACCTGTGTAGAACTTGTACTTGAATTGAACACAACCAAAACTTGCATATGTTTTTGAAATAGGAGCAACACATTATCAAGAGCAAATAATGCCAGAAAAGTGGTGCAGCAGCTTTATAGAGTTCCCCGCCAGAGTTTACCTTAGTTTGGAGAATGATGGCTGAGGTTTGCACTAATAAACCGAAGAAGTCTAATCTGTTTGAAGTTTCAAAACAGAGCTATGAGTTGCATGCCCTTTCAAAAATATGTGGGCGCGTCATTCAGAGTACCAGCAGATGGACAATACAGTATGGAAGGAATATGCGACTGAAACAAGACTATTGCCAAGAAATGATTACAAAAATGTCTTCCTCGTATCAAACTTGCACTGCAGGTGTTTAATAGCTCATCTTCCTTAGGGGAGAGGAGAAACTTACTGATTCTCTGCTCCACTTGCAGGTGGTGCTCCATAATGATCCAGCCATGGACTGTCCCTTAGCGTCCTCGTGTCCTGTGCAGGGTTATGGACATTTTCATTTGTCTTCCTCCATCTCCTCCATGAGAGCACGATCCCAACGATATACCCAGTACGGGCTCCCCAGAGGAACTTTTTACTATACAGCTCATAGTTGGTCTGGCTGAACCAAGACAAAAGTCCATCCAGTTCAACCATTAGAAAAAAAAGTTATCCTATACCCACAGTTAATCCAGAGGAAGACAAAAAACCCCCAGCAAAGCACGATCCAATTTGCTCCTGCAGGGAAAAAATTCCTTCCAGATCCCCGAGAGGCAATCATATATTCCCTGGATCAACTTTATAAATGTTATATCCAGTTATATTCTGTGTATCTAGGAAAGAATCCAGGACTTTTTTTTAAAGCAATCCACTGAGCTGGCCACAACCAACTCTTCAGGGAGTCAATTCCACATTTTCACAGCTCTCACTGTGAAGTAACCTTTCCGTATTTGGAGATTAAATGTACTTTCCTCCAGACGTAAAGCGCGCCCCCTTGTCCTCTGTGATGACCTCAGGGTCAGCTCATTTGTAGTGACCACTTGCTGACAGGCCATAAATTTACATCCAGTGGTGTCCTCACCATGTAAGCCAAGTATGCTTGTCACACTTGCACATTATGGCACACTTACCTTGCTATCTGAACAAAAAAATGGCAACCACCCCAACCTATAACTAGTCTTTGCAGCAAGGTGCACATAGAATGGCAACACACATTTCCCAGCTCACTTACCAGCCAGTCTGCAAAACCACTTAAATACAAAGGGTTTTGTTTGCACACATTTCCAAATTTTTAGATGGGGCCAATTTTGGTTGTATTGCTGATTGGCTGGTATGTGTGCTGGGAAATCTTTTCTTTTGTGATGTGTGCTGTTGTTGTATGTGCGCCTTGCTGCAAAGGCTTGTTATGGGTTGGGGTGGTTGCCATTTTTTTTTTTTGTACCGTTGGTTTGAGTGCAGGGAAGCACTGATTGCCTTCTTTGCCATTGTGCTTTTGCTGGGCATCACGTACGTCCCTGTGCCTTTTTAAGTAGGGGTGGTCTCCCTCCAGGCACACCTGTCCTTAACCCTACCATTGTTATATGTGCTCCTACTATGGAGGCTCTGGAAATTTTTAGAGTTAGGATCTCAGTATATGCAGAGGTTCCTTGTCGTGCGCTCTGCAGCTTATGCATATATTTTGCAACTGTGTGCAAACACAACCCTCTTTTTTAATGTAAATTGTTACGGCCAATTTGGTGGTTTTGCAGGCTGGCTGGTAAGTGTGCTGGGAAATATTTTGTTTGAATGTGACTTACCCTCCTAGGCAACCCTCCTCCATTGGCGACACGTCAAGGATGCAGTCGCTGCTGTGTCTTACACCCGAGCCATCTATCCCGCTGCTTCTTTGCGTGTCCCTTTTGGCATAAAACTGACTTCCAGCTATTTTATACAGTGGCAGGGCTGTGGCAGGGCTTTAAGTAGAACTGTAGATGAATCAAACTGATACAGTCATTGTTCATATTACTCTGTCCATCTGTCAATACAAGCAAAGTGCCACTACTTACTTCCAAAAATTCTTCTGTTACATTGATTTGTCATTTCCTTCTGTGAAGTTGCAACTATCACACTCCCCTCAAATGGACTGTAGTCACTGCGCGCGTCTGCAGCTTGACACGTGAGGTCTGGTGTCATGTGGTGCAAAGCCTCAACGATACAATCCATTCCCCACTCTCATCCAGCAGAGCATGGAGACGTGTATGGATGTGGGAAATTGCTTTGTATATTGAAAATGAATTACCGTATTTTTTGCTCCGTAAGACACACTCCCCCCCATAAAATGGGGGGAAATGTCATCTGTGGTCCGTCCAGCCCAGTATTCCCCCCGCCGCTGCCGCCGCCGTGTTAGAATACCCGGCGGGCCGCTCTGCTCTTCTGTGCAGTAGAACCTGCTCATCGATCCTACCTGTTCCTTGGTCCACCAGTGTGCCCACTGCGCATGCGCGAGAATCGCTGCGCTTTGTGAGTGGCCTCGTCTTCTGGGACCTGTCACATGTCCCAGAGGACAACAGGGAGGGAAGGAGGACAACTTCCGGAGCGGAAGTGGGAGCGAGTACCTGTCAAATTCGGTTATCCACTAAACAAAGGTCTGCAGTCTCTGGTCATCTCCTGTACTGTGTCCGCAGTCTCTGGTCATCTCCTGTACTGTGTCCGCAGTCTCTGGTCATCTCCTGTACTGTGTCCGCAGTCTCTGGTCATCTCCTGTACTGTGTCCGCACTCTCTGGTCATCTCCTGTACTGTGTCCGCACTCTCTGGTCATCTCCTGTACTGTGTCCGCAGTCTCTGGTCATCTCCTGTACTGTGTCCGCGCTCTCTGGTCATCTCCTGTACTGTGTCCGCGCTCTCTGGTCATCTCCTGTACTGTGTCCGCGCTCTCTGGTCATCTCCTGTACTGTGTCCGCGCTCTCTGGTCATCTCCTGTACTGTGTCCGCGCTCTCTGGTCATCTCCTGTACTGTGTCCGCGCTCTCTGGTCATCTCCTGTACTGTGTCCGCGCTCTCTGGTCATCTCCTGTACTGTGTCCGCGCTCTCTGGTCATCTCCTGTACTGTGTCCGCGCTCTCTGGTCATCTCCTGTACTGTGTCCGCGCTCTCTGGTCATCTCCTGTACTGTGTCCGCGCTCTCTGGTCATCTCCTGTACTGTTTCTGCAGTCTCTGGTCATCTCCTGTACTGTTTCTGCAGTCCCTGGTCATCTCCTGTACTGTGTCCGCGTTCTCTGGTCATCTCCTGTACTGTGTCCGCGCTCTCTCTGGTCATCTCCTGTACTATGTCCGCGCTCTCTGGTCATCTCCTGTACTGTGTCCGCGCTCTCTGGTCATCTCCTGTACTGTGTCCGCGCTCTCTGGTCATCTCCTGTACTGTGTCCGCGCTCTCTGGTCATCTCCTGTACTGTGTCTGCAGTCTATTGGTTCAGAGTATTTTTTTTCAGTGTTTTCCTTCTCTAAAACCTAGGTGCGTCTTATGGTCAGGTGTGTCTTATGGAGCGAAAAATACGGTACATAGTGTTTTCAGTTTGTAGTGCTCAGATACAGATTTTAGTTCTGCTTTAAGTGGCTGACTCTGCCTGCTTTTGAATTACCGTCCTGTAATGCACTTTAAAAAAAAATTAAAAATACTGTCTACATAGCATTATTGTCTAATTAGGCAAGTCACTGGATCTAGCTGACCTGTGTATGAAGGTATTGCTGTTTCTTTTATAGTTGGAAAGCTTGAATCAAAGTGAGCTGGCATCTCGTCTCACCCTGAACTGTCAGAACTCTTATGTGGAGCCACACAAAATCCGGGACATTGCTGTCACCATAATGGATGTAAGTGTATGCTGTCTGTCTGATCATCCGTGTTCCCTGGAGTCCCCACTGGCCACAACTTGTGTGCATAATTTATATTCCTAAATGATGTCTTCCTTGGATTCAGATGGCTTCTAGATTTCTGTTGCTTCTAAATTCTGCTGTGTTCTGTAAGGCCTGCTCTGGTTTCAATAACATTTCAAGATTTTCCACCAATAATTCCCATTCAGGTAAACTTGAAATACAGAAAATATAATTGTCTGTACAATCTATTATTGAAGATTTATTTATTTCAGGTACTTATATAGCGCTGTCAATTTACGCCGCGCTTTACATATATATTGTACATTCACATCAGTCCCTAACCCTCAAGGGGCGTACAATCTAAGGTCCCTAACTCACATTCACACATACACATACAAGGGCCAATTTAGACAGGATCCAATTAACCTACCAGCATGTCTTTTAGTGTCTGGGAGGAAACTGGAGTACCCGGAGGAAACCCACGCAGGCACAGGGAGAACATGCAAACTCCAGGCAGGTGGTGCCATGGTTGAGATTTAAACAAACGACCCTAGTACTGCCAGGCGGGAGTTTCTAACCATTTAGCCACTGTCCTGCCCGAAGATCGAAACACTCACTGTCTTTGAGGAATATTGGAGTTGATTTACGAAAGGCGAATATACTGTGCAGTTGACAAATGCAGTTGCACTCTGCAACTGCATTTGCCCTAGAGCTTAGTAAATCTAGGGTAATCTTTGCAAAGTGAACCTTTACCTCAACTACATGCAAGGAAAATCAAAAACAGCATTGCACATGATTGGATGATGGAAGTCAGCTGAGCTTCCCTTCATTGATTAAGCTCTGGAGTAACTGCACATGCAGAGTGCAGTCTATTTGCCTTCAGTAAATCGGCCCCCTGGTGTCATTTCTGATTTTCTGTACTGTATATTAAAACATTATCTGGTAAAATGTATTCCTTTGTTAACCACTGGCACTGATAGGTGACACTGAAAGGCAGCGCAGATGGGCATTGATGTGGCACTGATGGGCACTGGCAGGTGGCATTGATGGAAACTGACAGGTGGCACTGCTGGAGCTACACTGATCATCAGGGCACACTGATGATCAGTGTAGATGTCCCCTCCGATGAATGCCGATTACCTCCTCCTCTCCTGTGTCAGCGTGACAGCTCATGAGTTGAGAAATGGCGATAACCGGCATTTCCCTATTCACATGCGATCAGGTGTGATTGGACACAGCTGATCACATGACCGAGCCGACATCTTCGGCTCTTTCTGTTGATCGATGATCCGCTGTGTCCGAGGGACACAGCGCACCACCGATCGCCGCGCTGCGCGCTCCCGGAGCCGCACATGTGCTGTTAGAGTGGGAGGACGTCACGTGACGTCCTCCCAGAACGAGAGAACCGCCTTGCGCCCGTTATTACCTTATATGGTGGGCGGGAGGCGGTTAAAGTAAAATGTATTTTATAACTGGCATTTCACAGTTTGCATGAAATCAGAACCTTTTACAATATGGGGATGTTTTTTGCCCCAGCAATAAATATGTATGGACCTTTGTCACCGTGTGTCTGATAAGCTGCATGCTGGTTTAAATGACATTCCCTTTTCTGACAGGTATTTGATCAAAGCGCTCTTTCAACGGACGCCAAGGAAGAGATGTACAAGTTGTATCCTAACGCAAGGAGAGCTCACCTGAAAACTGGAGGCAACTTCCCCTACTTATGCAGAAGTGCCGAGGTCAATCTCTACGTACAGGTAAGCACATGTCCATACATCCAGCCGTGTAATTGTACTGTATATCTCGGTAGAGACTGGAAGCCTGTACATGATTTATTTTGGTAACAATAGATTCTTTTGTTGGTACATGACCCAGTTTGAGTAATTGCTACATTTGTTCTTTACACCATTGTAAGCAGCTCATTCGGATTTCCGTGATATCTGGGGAAATCTGTTCTTAGCCTTCCAGACAACTATGTGTATTTTATCATCTTTAACGAAAGCTCTCGGTTTTGTATATCTGAAAATCAGCTTTAACTTTGCCTTGCTTTATAGGTATACTTGTGTGAACGTAGTAATCTGCATATAGAGAGTGGGTGTAGAAAAAATATTCAATCTCCCAAGATATTAACCATTAGCCGCCCGGCCAATGGCCGTTTGGCGGCTTCAGAAGTGTCTCTTCACTCCGGGTGCATGCCATTTGGCGTGCTCCCGCACATGCGCCGTTTGCGCTAATGCAGAGCGGCGCAGCAGTGCGATCTGTCACCGTGCACCTCGGACACAGCCGATGACAGATCCGAGTACCGGCTCCCGTTGCTGGTACCATGTGACCTGCTGTGACCAATCACAGCCGGTCACATGACAGTTGTATACTATGGATGGCTTCATTCATGATGCCATCCATTGTATACTAGTGCCTAGCTGTGAATGGTCAAAGCTAATCACATGCACATGTCATGTGATTAGCTGTGACCAAATCACAGCTAAGCACAAAAAAAAAAAAAAAAAAGCTGAATGAATCGATTTTCATTCAGGTAAATGCTTGCTTATAGCAAAGTAATTCTTTGCTATAAGCAAATTGTGTAAAAAAAAAAAAATACTGATCACTTCCCCAAAAAATCTTAAAAAAAATGTAATAAAAGATTAAATAGAATAAAAAAATTAAATATATATATTTTTTTTTTTCATACTGTCACCAGTCAGTGTCCCTGTTCACCGCCATGCCAGTTATATGATGACGCTGTACTGCACAGGTGACAGTATGTAAAAAAATAAAAAAATAGTGAAAATAATTTTTTTAATTTTTTCATTTTCCGAAAAATTATGACAAAAAAATACAACTTCAAAAAACTCGCCATGCCTCTTATGAAGTACGTCGGACTGTCTACTCTGCAAAAAAGGGTCATTTGGGGATATCTGTACTATTCTGACATTCTTGGACCTCAAGAAATTAGATTGGCCGTCAGTACTTCAGGATTGATCAATATTCAGATCTATACCATAGTTAGTGAACTCTATAACTTTCCTACAAACTAAAAAATACATCCTAATTTGGGTTATTTTCACCAAAGACATGTAGCAGAATACATTTCGGCCTAAATTTATGAAGAACAATTATTTATTTGTAAACTTTTATAACAGAAACAAAGAAAAATGTGTGGTTTTTTTTCAAAATTTTTGGTCTTTTTTTGTTAATTTAGCAAAAAATAAAAACCCCGGCGGTGATTAAATACCACCAAAAGAAAGCTCTAGTTGTGTGAAGAAAATGATAAAATTTTAGTTTGGGTACAATGTTGTATGACCGTGCAATTGTCATTCAAAGTGTGAGAGCGCTGAAACCTGAAAAATGGCCTGGACAGGAAGGTGTAAAATTGCACGGTATTGAAACGGTTAAAAGTGGAAGCTCCACTTATTTGCCTCCTCCACTGCCATTTTAGGCACCTTTTGGGGGGAAGGGGGGAGCGGATACATATTTTTGACAGGTACCCACTCCCACTTCTGGCTCAGTTCGCCACATAGAAGTTCTCCTTCCTCCTGCAGTCTCCTGGGAACCTTCACAGGGCCCAGAAAATTACCAGACCAATGAGAATGCGCTGCGCGATTTGCACATGCTCAGTGGGCACCCTCAAGCTGCCACAGCCTGATGCCCACAGTTGTGATCCCAGGGAGAGCAGAGGCAGAGAAGGGACAGCGCGGGTAAGTACATTGCTGGACCCTGGGACAGGTAAGTGTGTGTTTTTATTAAAAGTCAGCAGCAGTTTTTGTAGCTGCTGTCTTTTAATAAACACAGAACTGACTGGAACTCTGCTTTAAGTAATGGCACTTAATGGTTTCCTGACATACAGTACTTGCAGCAGTTTAGAAAAACTTAAAGGGGAACTAAAGGCAAAACTTTTTTCTTCTTTTTTTTTTTTTTTTTTCATTTTGGATTGAGTAATGGAGGGTTATAACCCCTAAAGAATGAAGAAAAAAAAAAAATATATATCGAAAAGGGGAGGGATACAATACAAGAGGTGCCACCATCCCTGAAAACGTACAGTGGGAAGGTCCTCTTGTTGATGGACTTTAAAGGGACAGGTTTATAAAAAAAAAATAAACGTATAGGTCAACAGTTAAAAAATAACAATCAATTTTTATTTTATACAATCTTAAAAAAGACATACAAATTGCGATACAAAGTGTGGCGGTATTATCAAAAGCAGACGCTTTTTCGAGACCAATCACATTCTCTTCTTCAGAATTGCTCAAAAGGCATGAAGCCTGCAATAAACAAACATACATATCAGTATATATCTTTATACATAGGAATTTTCATAATGTATTTAACTTGGAGTGTAATTGAACCCTTACATAGGCCCATGTAGGGGCAGAAGAAATGGAAAAGAACTGCCAGGGGATTAAAAGACATCAGTTTCCATGGATGCAGCTAAAGATTTCATGAGCCTCTAACAGCAATGATGAACAGAAAACACAGGG